>NW_022987648.1:5459760-5599760 GCF_902827165.1 Trematomus bernacchii
ACTTCAAAGCTGCAATCAACACACGCATGCATCTTATATGTTGACGCCGAGAACACAGGCAACACCATTTTAAACTATTTATTAGGATTTCTAATAAAATAGGTATTTATAATATTGAAAAACAACTATTTCATATAAACAGTACTTGTAAAAGAGACATATTTAAATAATGAGTTGTTAATTCTAGCGTTTTATAACTTCATTTACATTTCTTGCATAGACTGACCTATAACAAAACACTGGCAACACATCAGCCCACACAGAGTTAGAGGTGCTGTTCAGAGTCAGGGACGGTGCGTTCAGAGAGAGCAAAGCATCATGTACATTTCATTTATTCTACTTGGCCAAGAAACCTAATTTTACAAAAGAGCTTTTAATTGTACTCGCCCACTCTAAATCCGCTCCATATTGCTCTTCTCTACCCTTAGAAGGCTTAGCAGAATATTCATAAACTCCCACAAAAAAACAATAATGACACAGCGAACGTGTCATTATTGTGTGTGTGTGTGTGTGTGTGTGTGTGTGTGTGTGTGTGTGTGTGTGTGTGTGTGTGTGTGTGTGTGTGTGTGTGTGTGTGTGTGTGTGTGTGTGTGTGTGTGTGTGTGCTTTAAACACACCTGCTGTTGCAAGGACTAGCACACAGCAGGTTGAGTACTTTGCCAGGTGTCACAAAGAGGGAGTGGTCCGGAGCAAAGTCGCTGGCAGATAGAGGGCAGAGGGTGGGGAAGAGGACATTGCCCCCCCCCCCCCCACACACACACACACACTTTACGCACCTGGCCCATTTGCTTTTGAGGGTTGTGTGACCGCATCATGAGATGGTCTTTAAGCTAAAACTATCTTATGTGAAATTAATTGAATATATATGTTTTGAACACGGTTATCTTTAATACCAGGATAGCTCAACCACCGTGCTTAATGTCATTGAATAAAAGACTAACAAGTCCAAACAGCAACATTTCGCTTTAATTTGAGATTGTAATAGCAGTCAAATTAAATACATCACTCGTAATTATGTGAAATACATAATTTAAACAACACTGTACATTTCCCCTCTGTGGGACGAATAGAGGAATTCAGATCCTACCTCCTCATAAACCTGCTGTTATTTAGCCTCCATTGACATACTAAATTCCATGGGAAGTTCAACAATGCTTAAGATATTTCAGCTAAAAGCAACCATGTCCACCTGTTGGTGTCCCTGCAGGAAATGTCAGGGGTCAAAGGCATTAGGATTCATCCTCTGGGGGCCATCTTAACCACATTTAATGATAAGCCATTCCATATTTGTTGTGATATCTCCACCAGCCTTTGTCCTTGGCCCTGCAGCTGTAGGAGGAACCAGAGTCCTCACCCCGCCCGGCCCCCCCTATAGCTTGCGGTTTACGGAAGTGGCTCCTGGCTCTTGTTAGAGGGTCTGGAGCCACTTTGTTTCGCTCGGTTTGGGACACGGCAGGCTTTTCATGCTCCAGGGGGCCGAGGCGGATCGTCTTGCAGTGGCTGAGACAGTCCTGGCACACAAAGGGGGTCTTTGTCTAAAAAGACCCTTATCTGACCACCAGCATCAACTTACTCCTACGACACAGAACCGCTCATATAAACCCTCACTTTACACCCCAACCGCACACACACACACACACACATAATCAGATAGGACAGAACACACACACATATACATACTCATTTGCATACTCACACACTCCTATCCATTCTGGATGTCATTTGTAAGTGTGTATATATCATGTGTGTACCTATACTTCAGCGGGTGTGTCTCTCTGAGGTGCATATTATTAGTAGAGAAGTACAAATACACTCCTGCAGCTACGCCGAAAAAACTCATTAAATGTGGGAAAGCATATGGTCATACTGTGCAAACAACAAATCCTCTCCGAGGTTTATCTGCCCGCACACATTTGCATACACCCACACACCCTTACCTCTTCAGATGCATGCATATCATCTCCAAGCAATTAACATCTATAGTGATGGCAGTGCATGGGCATGATTTGCCTCCTTATTGTTATGCTGTGTTTTGTTTACAGTCGGCACTGCACCAACACAGCCCGGAGAAAACTGGCTGTTCATTTTCTGTGAGTTTAAGTACCAGTCTGTACTGTTTGTCAAACTTTAAAGCTGAATGAACTGCTTTAATGTCCACTTGGAGGCCTTCTGAAACAAATGTGAACACATACACTGACAGATCTTCCACTTTTAAGTTAATATGGTGAACCTGAGCAAACAAATGCTTTACATACTGAGAAGATATGCAGGAATATCGGAATCAGAAATACTTGAAAGAGGCCCTATTATGCTTTGGGGGTTTCTCTTTCCTGCAGTGTGTTCTATTATTCTTGCATGTAAATGGTCTGCAAAGGCTCAAATCCCTGTCCCATTTTACTCCACTTCATTCATTTAACACTCATAGTTACAGCTTCTGTTTACATATGAAACACGTGACATTCTTATATATTATATTGCATAACTGTACTATCAATATACAAAGTAAAAAAAAACATTGAAATATATTGAACTACACCATAAAATGCTCTTACATGCTTTTGTAAGCAGTACAAAAAAGAATGATATAATATTCTATCATAATATAATACTTTCAAAAGATCAAGTACTTTTACTTTGGATACTCTAAGACAATTTATCTGACAATACTTCTGTACTTCTACTTTAGTAACATTTTGAGTATTTTCAGACCAAAGTACTGACCTATGTATGTCGTCAACCTCTGCAGTTGTTCCATTGTAAAAATAGGAGATACAAAAAATCAAATAGTATATATAAACATAGGAAGTAAGAATGTGCAATAAAAAGATAAATAAGATGTATAAAAATGAGAAATGAAAGTAAAATGTCAAATAAGAGGTAGAATAGCATAAAAAGAAAGAGATATTATATAAACATAGGAAGTCAGGTGCCAGCAGACTGACTCAGAGTGCCTGAGAACAAAACCATGCATTATTGGAGTAAAACATATGAAATGTGAGCACACACACTGGCCATGCAGGTGTGTGCATGCACTCTCCGCTCAGCTTAGGAGCCTGTGAGAGGCTGTGTGTGATGGAATGACAGAGGACAGAACCAGAGACATAGAGACCTCTTTACTGGAGCTCCTCTCAGCTTAAAGTTAATTACAAGGATTATTCTTCTCCTTATTGTCCCTCTGAGCCCGGTGGAGCCAGGTCAGATACAGAGTGTGTGGTCGAGCTAACACTGTGACCAAGAGGGATCAGGGTTGGTATGTTGCTCAAAATGTGTCAATAACCTTTTCAGGTGGGGGAAAAAGCTTTTGAGAGTCGAAGTTACCAAGTCGACTGGTTAAATGATTTTGTATTGTTTTGATTGTGTGCATTTAATCAACCAAGGCTCTTGAGCGAGCAGATGTTCTCGTATAGTAAAGGATGCCACTTGTAAGCAGAATTAAATGCTCTCCTAATGTAATGTAAGTGTCGACAGGAAATGGCCATCATCTGGAGTATTTAAGCAAATTGTTCAATGTGTGTGTGTGTGTGTGTGTGTGCGTGCGTGCGTGCGTGCGTGCGTGCGTGTGTGTGTGTGTGTGTGTGTGTGTGTACATTGTTGGAGCAATTGAGTAAATGGGCATTTAATTGGTTTTGCAGAGAGCACACATTTTGAGAGGGATAAACAGATTTATTTGTCTGCCGACGTCAAAGATGACAAAGCAGTGATAGTCGAATGGAGCTGTGACTCACGCTGAGGCAAAACAATTAAGATACCGACGGCTAATTTCTGCTTCAAAAAAGATTGGTTTGTCTTCGGAAAAGAGAAAATTCTCAAAGCATTTTCTTGGCAGCCTGGAGTGCCAGACCTTTTTGAACCACCCACAACATACACATGAACTAAATCAATACGATAACAGTAAGCACAGTTTTTCTTCCTTTTATCCCCTTTTTTAATCTGACAAAACAATGATGTCAAACTATAAAGAAGTGAAGCAGAAGCTATGATCGATATTCCACTGAATGGCAATTTTTATTTTGTCTCAGCTCAGAATCAATTATGTATTCCTCAGAATCTCCATTGTTTCACAGAAAACTGTTTCTTTGCTCTCCGAATGTGAAAACCTCCAGTGAACGTGTCCCAGACAACATCTGTCAACAATGAATGGAAGCGTGTACTGTAATGAACTGACTTCAATCATAAACTGTTTCAGTAGTGAACAACTGATCAATATCTTTATTTTTTAAATCAAGTGAGGATGTGTAAAGTGTTAGGCAAGGTGATAGACACAGAGACTTTGCATCCCGCTCTGCAGAAATCATTAAACAATGCAATTTCTGAGATTAAAGGCGTACATTGAAGAGACAAAACTCTGCGGTGGGTCCGTACTTTGTTTGTTCCAACCTTGCAGAATGAAGCAATGTGTGTGCGACTGTACTTTTTCTCGTATAATTGTGACTTTAATCTCAGAGAACTTAATCTTTTTTCTTCCCTTGTAAATGTATGACTATAATCTCACCACATCTTTCAAATGTATTTCTGTTATTTTGTGAGATTTATTTCTAACCTTTTTCCACTTAGCTCAGTATTTTTTTTTACCCCCAATGGCCCTAATACACCATTCAACAAAACAGAGCCAAAAGACTGTGCATATTAAGTGGTGCAGGAATGAGTCCTAAATCAAGGAAACACTTTTGTATTTTGCCAATTTGGTACCTTTGTCTCAATGTGTCAATGGTTTTCTGAACGCCTTAAAATATATTAGCCAAAAGCTGAAGAGATTTTCACAATTTTTCCCACGACATAAATTAGGTCAGTAATACACTGGTGAATCTCTGAAGCTTGTATGTGTCATACAAAATTGGCGGTTGCTAACAAGTAACTAAATGAGACTACTGAACGTCATCACGCAAACATTAGCCGCCTTTAGCTTAGCCGTGTTAATTAACAGCCATGCGACCGCGATGTAGTTCATTTACGGAACAACGTTAGCTGTTTACTTCAATCACATTTCGATTCAAAAAAGATTTAAAGGTAGGGTAGGTAAGTTTGAGAAACCGGCTCGAGATCGCTAGAATTTGAAAATACACAACCGGAGAAAATCTGCCACTTCCTTACAGAGCCCCTCCTCCAACACACACGAACGCGCACATGACCAATGAGGGCACGAGATAAGTTTGTGCACAGGTGGAAGGCTGACAGGCAGGTAGGCCATCCAATCATTTCAGCCGGGCCGGCTAAAATGATTGGTTGTACTTTTTACAGTATTACGGCTTCCACAGATGACATTTTTTTATGGATTTTTTGTCAAAGCACTTAAGATATTCATTGCTATCGGGATGTTAAGAGCATTCCATGGAATATAACAAAAAGTGTATCTCGAGCCGGTTTCTCAAATGTATCTACCCCACCTTTAAGTGGTGTTAATCTGGAAATGATCCTGCTGAGCAAAACATGTTAAGTATCATAAAAGTATGTTAGCCACAAGGCTTATTTTCTGCAAATTACCAAAACCCAATGGGTGAATCCCATTGGGTTTTGTTGGGGGAGACCTTGGGATGCTAACTTCCGGGTTGGCCTACAAAAATACATCATCACTGACTCTTTAATATAAGGACTAAAAGATAATTGGATTACAATGTTGCTCTGTGTCTTCTAATTGTTTAAATATAAGTAAACAAATGAATATGCAACTATAGGAAATATGTTAGAAAGTACCTGATATAATAATAGAAAATCACATCAACCAAAATAGAACAGATCTCAGAGCAAGTTAGAAAAATCACCAGGAAAGCAGCGAGAGAGCTGCTTCGGAACGTTTGGCAGCTTCTTGAATTTGTCGATGTACTTTAGCTTGTTCCACTGGCCCAAAGTGGCCATGAAATCAATGACTGTAGCTTTATATGGACTTTGCTGATAATGCATTCGCACTGTACCGAGGTAAGATTTATTTGTGCAGGATATTAAGTATTTTTTTCCTTTTTTCAAGTTGTGCCATCCCTGAGCCAAACAGCTGGAATCACATTAAAATAAATGATAATTGATGAGGTCTGCTTGTCATCACCAGAGTGCACTGTGTCTCATCCCTCCGTGAGTTGTTTTCGTCTCTCTCTGCTCTGTCACCCTCTCTCTATCTCTCTCTCTCGTTGGCGGGGCTTCTGAGAGTCGGGGGACACAGACGGGGTCTTTGACTCGGCGGTGATGCTATCACTGCTAGCTGCACAGGCCCCGCTTTGTTTCCTCCCTCCTCTGCCTTCGCTGCGCTCACTCGCCAGGTTTCCCGTTGCTCATGGAATTTCTGAAACTTGGAATAATGAGAGGTGTAAATCAAGACAGGGAAATAAGCAGCTTCCAGAAACTCACAGGGGAATTCTGGGTATATAAAGGCGATTTACAAAGGACTGTTTTTGAAAGAGTGGAGCAGAATGCATGCTTACCTCACCTACCAAGCACTTCGGTTTTGGAAAGTTATGAAGAAGTTAAGGAAATGAATTTAAGGGGCCACAGCAGGAAACCTAACATGAACCTTTGCTCTCTATTTACGCTGTTACTTCTGAAAACAATCATCCCACATCATCCTCACAGGAGACTTTTTCACTTATTCCAGCTACTTGAAGCCGCTCACATTCAGATGTCATCGTCTCCACAGGCCAAATACTCCAGAGTCTAAGGAAAGTGGCCCAAACATTGCCGCTGTGCACACGTCATAACTGAATAAAAAAATAATGTTAGAACTGAGCAATGGGAGATTTAAAATAAGAAAACACATGAAAGCATATAAACACACTGATGGTATCCTCTGATGCATTTGACTCAGTGGGTAGAGGAAAACAAAGTCACATCTTCATCACTAAGAAGAGCCATTTTATTTTCCTCCATTACTCACTCTTTATGGACTAATCCAGGTGGATGCCAGTCGTAAACATGCTGCTTTAACTCCAGTGGCATCTCAATTTGCACACCAGCTAAAAACACTGTGTAAAATATTCCGTGTTCAAACTGATTTGTGCAGTTTTCATAGCTATTGCATTTATCAAATGCTGTTGAAACAAAGGTTGCATTTAAAGGTAGGGTAGGTAAGTTTGAGAAACCGGCTCGAGATCGCTAGAATTTGAAAATACACAACCGGAGAAAATCTGCCACTTCCTTACAGAGCCCCTCCTCCAACACACACGAACGCGCACATGACCAATGAGGGCACGAGATAAGTTTGTGCACAGATGGAAGGCTGACAGGCAGGTAGGCCATCCAGTTATTTTAGCCGGGCCGGCTAAAATGATTGGTCGTGCTTTTTACAGTACTACGGCTTCCACAGATGACATTTTTTTATGGATTTTTTGTCAAAGCACTTAAGATATTCATTGCTATCAGGATGTTAAGAGCATTCCATGGAATATAACAAAAAGTGTATCTCGAGCCGGTTTCTCAAACTTACCTAACCCACCTTTAAGGAAGAAATCCCCCAAAACTATTTTTTAGAAGCCAAATGTAGCCCAAGAACACTCAGGATCTTGATGAAGACATATAGCTCTAGGTGAAATCCTTGTGGACCCAAACAGTCCAAAAGCCGTCAAAGAAAACGTTGTTGATGGAAACATTGATGATGAAAATGTTGACATTGCCCCAACAGTCCAGAAGCCATCGATGGAGACATTGTCATCAGATATATCCTGGTACAGCCATGTTTCCATGAAGCACATTAAACTACACTCCATATATTGCGTATGAATCCTAGCTAACGCCATTAGCTTGTCCATTTCATTAGCTAGTAATCTTTTATTGCCCATGAATGAGAGGGAGGAGTCATACATTATATAATATGTTCTGCATAAATCTGGACACAGGTGTCTTCCCACTTCGCTTCGGGTTAGCCTTCCATCATCTGTCCTTCTACAGATTTCAGTGGGATAGCCCTACAGCAGCAATTCAACAGCAACAAATATAAAAATCCCTCTTTACAAGAGAGTTTAGGGATGGCACAGCTTAGTGAGTTGCTAATAGAAGTTATTTATAGAAAAATAACAAGTAAGATCAAATAAGAAAGCTAAAAGATGAAAATACTGTAGTAAAGCACAGTTGGCGCATATGCAAGATAATAGTTAACCATTAGTTGCTGAAATAACTCAGATGACATCACTATGACCTCACCAGGGTTATTTTTTCAGACATGAAAAAGCTCCTAGAGAGTCACAACCATTTCACTACAGGCTGGTTGTGACGGCAAATTGACTTTGACCTGTGAAATTGGCGAGCTGCCCCTTTAACAGCGACATTGTAATAGTGCTCGACACATAAATCAGTCCGTACTCTTCCTGTCACAGCCTGCATACATTACTATCAAACACTAAGTTTGGCCCGTAAGTAGCTGCTGGGATTTGAGTTATGAGGCTGGTAAGGTAACCCTGCTCTCTGTCCCGCCTCCTCTCATCTCCTTTGATGCATATTATCTATATGTATGAGTGTACACAAGCGGGTCACGTTGCACCTCCCAGAGAGCCCATTTCAATTCATATTTAAACTGGGTTATACTGGGCTAATGTCTGCAAAAGCTGTCGCTGTGAGAAATGATCTGACTTGTTAAACCTTGCAGGCATATTAAAAGAAGATAAAAAAAAGACTTTGTTCTGGGATTCACATATCTCTGTATTCACCAGCTTGTATATGTGTATACGGAAATGGTCCCAGGGATGTTCTCATTCTGCTTGCAAGTATTAACACGAGGCAGATGTTAGTGTTGGACTACTTTACAGCTCATGAAATGATCGATTTGCTCTGGAACAAGATCTAAAAGGGAATTAAAGAATCGCAGTGTTTAACGCCAAGATCAGCAATATACAGTATGTTAGTGTAATCACTTTAATCACTTCATAAAATACACTTGTACACACACACATCAAATACACTTTAGTCTCATTACTGCTTGATTTGTTTATTCTTCAACTGTACTTTGAGACCTATCTGGTTTCTCATCATCTGAAAATAGAGGAAATCTAAGTTTATTTGACTATGAACCAGGATGCCAGAGACACATACCAAAATGTGACTAAATGTAATTTAAAATAAAGAAGGTATTTTTTCATTGTCATGTATACGCACATCTTTTCCAGATCAGTGTCAGTGTACCAATGTCATATTTAGGTTCCACCCTTAATGACAAGATAGTGCTCCAAAACCAAAGTATGAGCATCAGCAGATGTGTGCAGGAACACTTTCCAGTGTACACACTTTGAAAGCCCTACTACACACTTTTCCAGGAACTCAAGAACCGCTCGACTCAGCATTTATCTTGCATCTGAAATCACTTCCTCCATCAATCATTAAATATTTGTTTCATAAGTCTCAATTCTTGACTGTAATTTTCACATCCAGTACTACTACTATGTGTATATATATATTTAAGAAATGTCCCCACTTGCCCCATCTTGTGTGGTCTGTTGTTCTTCCTTCCTTCAGGCTGTGGTCCTCTGAGCCGGAGGGTTCTGCGCAGTATCTAGCTGTTCCTAGGACTGTGCTCTTCTGGACAGAGATCTCGGATGTTATTCCTGTGATTTGCTGAAGCCAGTGTCCCAGTGTTGGGGTTACTTTCCCGATTGCTCCAATCAGCACAGGAACCACTGTTGCCTTCACCTTCCACATCTTCTCTAGCTCCTCTCTCCTATAGGATCCCAATTCCTTTTCCCCATTGGATTTCGGTATATTGCTGGAAATAAGGTTTGCGGTGCACACACACTTACCACGTTTTGTTCAGCAGGATAATCTCCACATATTCACACCATTGTGAAGCTCTCTAGATTTATGAAGCATAAATGCATTTGCCAGAAATAAAAAGGCTAACGTGAGTCTATGAACAAACTACAACATGGTTGCACGGGCCGGCTGCACGTCTCTACTGCTAAGCTAAAAGCGATTTTGTGTTGGCGTGATGACGTGATTTTAGGCATCTACAAATACGTATAAAAAAGGGAACCTAGTGATAAAGTCCTTTCCTGGTTTAAGGACTCATTACTGCACCACTCTATAGACCCGTGTGGGAGGGATGATTGGCAGGTGTCTGATCCAATTCCCCGAGAGAAAAGTCAAACTCAAGTCATTAGAGGTGAGGAGGTCCTGTCTGTGAGGCAAGACAGACAGCTCCTTGTCCAGCTCACACACGCACACACACATAGAGAAAATACACTAATACACATCAGTTACATGTCCAGCACTTGGTGGAGCTTGCTGAGCCGTGGCTGCAGACTGTCAGACACTGACGGATACATCGGTGTGTCAGTAACGGGGGGAGGGTTCCACTACACACACACACACACACACACACACACACACACACACACACACACACACACACACACACACACACACACACACACACACACACACACACACACACACACACACACACACACACACACACACACACACACACACACACACACACACACACACACACACACACACCGATGTCTAGGTGAACACCCTTTTTCAGAACCCACCACGACCAAAAAGCTTTTGGAAAATGTGAGTGCTGCTTGAAAGAAGAAACCTTTAAACAACGGGTTGTCTTGTGTCTACATTTGTCATCTAAATGTTAATGTTTGTTCTTGTTTTGTTGTGCGGTTAGTTTATTTGAAAGTCTCTTCATTATCTCCTGGAGTATTTCAATCTCACCTGAGACAATTTCTTATTTTTCTTCCCCTCTATCTGTTTGGTGTATTTTTATCCTTACTTTGTTGTCATGTTTTTCTCACTGTGCAAGAACTAAACTTACAACCAGGATAAACACAAATAGACGTTGCACTGCTTCTGAAAAGGAAAAAACAGATTAAGCGTTTGCAATGCAACAGAAAAAGGAGCAGGGCCTCAGGTGGACGGGTCTGTGGGTCGAAATGGAATATTATACTTTTTGATATATATATATATATATCAACAAAAAAATATATATATATATATATTGGAGTTTTTCTCTCAGAACTACTGTCATTGATTCATTAACTTTGTTTCCTGATCTGAAATCTGTTATAAATCTTTAATAAAAATGCAAGCAGCAAACATTTATATGTTGTGAAAAGTGCGATCAATGTAAACCCAAATATGTTTATTCGAAGGGGTACAGGTAACCTTTAATCCCACCATCATGTATCTCCTTTTATCTGACACCTGGGTTGTTTCTTTAATGGCTTGGATAAAACTGTCACAGCATAAGTGGAAGACATCTGAAACCCATTGTTGCAGGCGACTGGGTGCGGTTACTTGAGGGAACGTCATAACTCTCCAATTGTCGTCCAAATTATTCTCCACGTTTCATTACATGGGTGACATAAAAAATGAACGTTGGGTCGTGTGGACTGCAGCCTGACAGAGGGAGAGTCTTTTATGTGCCCAATAACGCAGACTGAGCTCAACAAAGGAATGCCTGCGTACCCGGATTATTTTTACTTTAATGTAGCGCCATTCTCAAGCATGGGCTCAAGGGATTCCGACATATTAGACATATAACTCTGTCGGATAATGTGTACTAGAATAGGCCACACAACAATAAAGATGATATTTATAGTGGACTATATCTTCGACCATGCATTCCATGTATCTTTTAAAGCACACATTGGAAAGATGCAGCTTCCGGCACTGAGGAGCGAGCTGTGCAAACGTATTCATACATAATAAATGCACACAATGAGATAAAGACATGAACCCCCGCCCCCCTCCATGATCATTTCCTCTCCTTCTTCGTCCTTTGTAGTCTTTTATTTCTCTTGTTGTAGCATTCTGGTGTGTCCTTTGTTTGTTACGCTTGCTTGATTTCTTTCTTTCAGCTTTTCTTTCTCTTGGTCGAGGCTGGATTACCAACAAGGAAAAGGAAACTGAATGAAGAACAACACAGATTTAGTCAGCAGAAGTTGGCTTTATGTCATTTGATGAATTGATTCGTTAGTTAAGGTATTTGAAACCATCTATGCACGGTATAAATAAAGGTGGGTCTTTTATTATTTCCTAATCTAGTGTCTTAATTTTAAAGAAGGCCACATTTAGTTAATATTGTGCTAATACACAACAATTGACTCAATTTCACTTCAATTGGGACCATCACAAACAATCTAAACTAATTTAAAATAATCTAAGAACGTTAGAAACTTCCACTTGTAGCTGAACTTGGAAGTTTCCCAGGCTGTGTGTTTGACTAACAGGAAGCTTTGTCTACATTTGTTGCAGTTAGCCTCAATGATATTATTTATCACACATTTTCAGAGATGTCTTTAATGCCTGAATTCATTTCATACAATGTGATTGCTAAACATGTAGCTAATAAACAAGTGAAAATTGTGTTTATTAAAGGTTACGGCTAACATAACTCTGACAATTACGTTCGAATTTCTGCAACACTTAGAGCCTGTCACGTCCAGCACAATGTTGACTTTGGTGAAATTGTATCTGTAAGTTCCCAACAGCAGACATTTTTGACGGTGATGTGTTTGAGGGGACCTAGACAGACCAAAATGGTCGAAGCTGTGGTAGTTTATAGCTGCGTTGCACTGCTCCACAAAAGAGGTTACTGATTGTTACTTACAATCAGCCTAGTAAGTTGTACTATCTGAGACTGCAACTAACCCGCTAGCATCAGTTTCGACATGCAGGCCTGTCTCTAGTGGCCAAAGCATGGTAACGTAGTGAATACCATGCAATGAATTATATTAGACTATCCAGCACATTGAAACCTGCCACTAAAAGTTTTCCCAGTGTATTAAAAAGTGATGTCTTGGGTCCCTGACCAAGCTCCCCCTCCTGGGAGTGAGAACATATTGACCAAGAGTATCTGCATAGAGCAGTACGAACCCACTGGAATTTCTACCATTACCATTACAACTCGACCACCAGACAGGATACAAATACAAAATGTGGAGTGGAGGAAAATAATTCATCTTTGTCCAGGGACCAGAATGTTTCCTTTATTTATAGTTTTATTTTTTGGATTTACATTACAAGACATCACTGTCCATCCCAATCTCTCTTCTGATATCCTATCCAAATCTACGCCATCTCCCATCTTCACTGTCCAGTTCTCTCATTATTCCACCATAATGTCCAATCGTCTGTCACCCTGTGTGTGATTAGAGCTTCATCCCGGTGTGTGTGCGTGTGTGTGAGACACCTCATCATCAGCCAATCATACGGATCAGTGCCAATGATCCGGCTGGAGCATGAGGAACAAAAAGCAAGCTATTGTTTTTGGACCCGCTCCTCCTTTTTCTATCTCCACCACAATGGCCCAAACCTGTCATTGACGTTTGCCCTCTTTGAGCCAAAAGAGCTAATTCATTCATTTATATTTATGAATGCAAAACCCATTCAACTCTGCCATTAAAACAATGCAAATAGAATTGAGTTGCTTTGTTAATTTCTCTCTCTTTCTATATCCCCAAAACCCTCTGATAGATTATCTGAACCTTTGTGCTGTAGTCATGCGCCACTGAACATTAGGAAATAACAAAAGCACCGTGAGCTGATAAAAGTGACAAAAGAGGTCGATGATCTCGGCATCAGGGACAGACAAATCACTGCTGCAGCCAAGAATAGGTAGGCTGTCTGAAAACAGGGACCAAGTGAGACTGGACCTGGATTTACCGACCAAATCAGACTATCACAAGTTAGATTATAGTAAAACATATGCCAGTAAAAATATACCAATAGAAAACGGCTTATGCCTTAGCTATGTAATACGAAATAAACGTTATTTACAGCGCTATGTTGACAATTATTGTCAATTAAAACATCAAATATTGACCTATGGGTATATACGTATGCATCAGGGGATGTTATTTGTGTGACTGTGAATACGTGGATAACTACTTTACAGTGGCAGCATTAGGCTAAATGTTGGTGGACAAGCATCGTATCACTCCAGCGATTGGCTAATGCGGCTGAATTAGAAACCACAGTGCAACATGACCACAGCTCCGACACAGTCCGCCATTGTTTTTGTGGTGAGTTTAGTTGCCGAGAAAATTGGCAACTTAAACAATGACATCATGTTGTGGCTCCAATCGGGCACTGGGCAGTGGAAACCAAACTGTTTGCAATTCGTTGAACCAACTGCGGACCAAACTAAGATCAGAAAAAAACTAGAACAGAAATGATTTCAGTGGAAAAGGGTTTCTGTTACTTCTTTTTGATTTGAGCTTTGATTGCTAGTTTACCTTGAATTTTTTGCCTAAATCATCTTCTAATTTGTTTCTGTTGAGAAAAATCTGCAAGTTTCCAGCTACCCGTTACCTTCAACTAATGATCTCAGGTGATGAAAAATAATCGTAAAATGAAGTGGTGAGATGGATAGAGGTATAGAGGATGTGGAGGGATTTTCTCTTTTGCAGCTATCGCATTACAACTGGCAGAAGAGGAAGAGGTAGGGTGAAGGGGTATTATTATGTGGGAAAAGGGTCGCATGAGGTCCTTTTTGAAGAGATGAGTTTTGAGAGGGATGAAAGAATGTACTGTGCTGACTGGAGTAAGAAGGTCCACTTTTGGAAATGAGGGAGATAGAAAGGACCGGGAGGAGCAGCAGAGTGAAAGCTAAATTGTCGGGCCAGACTCCAATGGCGTTCCTTTTTTCTCAGAGCTGTGAGATCCTCCTCTGCAGGTGATTGAGATTAGTTTCTGAATGATGATGAAATGCGGAGGTATTTCAGACACTCCAATACAATTTATCCCTTGCAAAAGTGCAATGCAGTGGTCACATTCAATGTAAAAGCACCAGTGACCAACCTGCAGCTTACCGAAAGTCTTTAATAAAGCCATCACACATACACTGCCGGTACAATGGTTACATGAAAGCCATAACCCTTAAATATAGCCGTTTTTGTTACCCTTTAATCAAAATCATGTGTGGCAAACTATTAGCCACTGCACTCCAAACATGGACCCAGGTTCCATAACAACTGGTTGTATATGATTTGATTGCAATTATATTAACGAATGTGTACTTCCAAAGTGCAATTTCTACTACTGGTCCTTCATCAGTAACTGATCTCGTGGCCCTGACAGAAATGTTTCAAAAAATGGTTTCATAAAAACAATAGCTTGATAACAGCACATCCCCAAAAAAGAATGTGTCTGTACCTAATACCTGATATGTCTTCTGTGTCATTCTGTATATCTTCATTCAGAAACACATCAGTGATCACTGGCTGACATCTTCTTTCATTACCATCAACACACACTATCAGCTGTTTTGTATTTGTTTAAAAATCAAAATATATCTATGAAATGTTTTTAAATTAACTAAAAGTACATTTTAGAAAACGTTGGCATGCAGGATGTCTTATTTCCTGCTTCATGACTTCTAAAATAAGCCCAACATAACAAAAAAAGTCAATCCTGCCACAAAATAACAACAACAAAAAATGTCTGCAATAGTAATGTGTGTGTGTGTGTGTGTGTGTGTGTGTGTGTGTGTGTGTGTGTGTGTGTGTGTGTGTGTGTGTGTGTGTGTGTGTGTGTGTGTGTGTGTGTGTGTGTGTGTGTGTGTGTGGTGTGTGTGTGTTGTGTGTGTGTGTGTGTGTGTGTGTGTGTGTGTGTTCCACCTCTGGGACAGCAGTGGAGCACAGCAAACTTCAAACAGTGCAGTGGCTCCTCGGGGTCCATTATGGTGGGACTGACATGGTTCTAATGATGATGCTGTGACTCTGGCAACAAAGGTAGCTCAGTCCCATGACAACAGGATGATTGACAGCTCCCGGGTTGTCGTGGACAGCAGGAGGCAGGGACTCCTGCACTATGTTGTGGGTGAGTTAAATTGACATGTGATGTGAGCTGGCTTCAGCTCAGTTCATTTCACAACCCCGCCCTTGGCTGGTTAAACTATGACAGACCATTACCATTACAGATGGAAAGACGTTGTTCCGGTCCCTAAAAAGACGACTCCTTCTGGGCTCAATGACTATTGCCCAGTAGCTCTCACATCTCATGTGATGAAGGTGCTGGAGAGACTGGTCTTGGCCCATCTCAGTGAGATCATTTCTAGATCCTCTGCAATTTGCCTACCAGCCTCACCTGGGGGTGGACGATGCCATTATTTACCTGCTGCAGCGTGCTCACTCATACCTGAATGGATCGGGTTGCACTGTGAGAATCACCTTTTTTTATTTCTCCAGCGCATTCAACACGATCCAGCCTCGGCTACTGAGTGACAAGCTGCAGGCTATGAGGGTAAACTCGTCCACCATCTCCTGGATTACCAACTACCTCACAGACAGACCACAGTACGTCCGGCTGGGCAGTGTGCTGTCTGATGTGGTGGTTGGTAGTATAGGAGCCCCACAGGGGACTGTGCTGTCTCCTTTCCTGTTCACCTTATACACCTCTGACTTTCTATACAACTCAGAGTCATGCCACCTGCAGAAGTTTTCGGATGACTCTGCAGTGGTAGGGTGTATAAGGGATGGACGGGAGGAGGAGTACAGAGCGCTGGTGGGTGATTTTGTTGAGTGGACTGGAAGAAATCATCGGCTTCTGAATGTGGCCAAGACCAGAGAGATGGTCATTGATTTCAGGAGGAAGAGGACATCTCCTCCTCTGCCCCTGTGCTTTCTAGGAGAGGATGTGACTGTTGTGGAGGACTACAAGTACCTGGGAGTGCACTTAGACAATGGGCTGAACTGGAGGATCAACACTGACGCTGTGTACAAGAAGGGGATGAGCAGACTCTATTTTCTGAGGAAGCTGAGATCCTTCAACGTATGCAGTAAGATGCTGGAGATCTTCTATCAGTCTGTGGTGGCTAGTGCACTCTTCTTTGCTGCGGTCTGCTGGGGGGGGCAGCATAAGAGACGGTGACACCAGCAGGATCAATAAACTGATCAGGAAAGCTGGGTCAGTCATCGGCATCAAGCTGGACCCCTTTGAAGCTGTGGTGGAGAGGAGGACACTGAACAGGCTGTTGTCCATCATGGATAACCCCACCCATCCTCTCCACCTGCAGCTGGACAGACAGCGGAGCTCCTTCTCCAATAGACTGCTGCAGCTCCCCTGTCACAAGGACAGATACTGGAAAACATTCCTGCCCACTGCAATAACTCTGTACAATAAATCACCTCTGGCTGGAAGAGAACTCTCTGCTCCATAGTTTCTCTAGAAATAAAACCACGTTGTACATTTGACACATATATAATCTGTTCAATATTTAATATTTAATATTAATATTCCATATATACCATATATATTTGTATATATAATATCTTGTCAAATTTAACATGTATATTTTCTATTTTCTTTTCTTTCTTTTCTTGTTTTGTTTTATTGTAAAATGCCTTGTCTTTTATGCTGCTGCAACACAAAAGAAATCCCAAATTGGGATCAATAAAGTACCATCTTATCTTATCTTATTTTATGAGTTCAGACGGGGGTCAACAAAGGGTCTAGGGCTACTTTACTTTACTTTACCCATTATCTCATTACCCATAATCTAACTTTCCCATGGTATCCAGTTATGTAGATTATGAATTGTGGATATATTTTTGGATCATTGTTTTTGCGGTGTCCACTGAAAGGAATAGTTCAGTTCAAGGCCGTGCTGACTATTTCAATCACAGCATTAGTCATTTGATGAAATGCCTGAGAGGCCCAGGATTACATTTACCTGACAAGGACATTTTGAGGCTGTAAGAATAATGACCGTTCATTCTCTGAGAAGCAAAGGTGGAATTGTGAATGATACTAAATTACTTAGTTGGTAAGTCCCTTCAGAGCCTCCTTGGTTTGTTATAATGTGAATATGGCTTTATAAGAAGAAGAAAAAGACAACCCATTATGAATACGCGCCTTAAAGTGCCTTGCTCAAGGATGCCTCGGCAGTGTCCAGAAGGTGAACTGACACCTCTCCACAATCTGTATTTTTGGTCCGAAGGTGACTTGAACTGAAGAGAAAGAGGGCAACATGGATGGTTGGGTCAACAAAACATCTGGATCAAACCAATGTCTCCAGTCTGATAAAATATTCATTCCTACCATGTTCTTTTCCCAATCTTATATTAACCTTGATTGAGTTAGACCGAAATCTCAGATACAACAATCATTTTGTAACAATGTATTAAATGTTGTACAATCTTTATGAATTGTTGTCGTGACTCTAAAAAAGAGGTGAATTCAATAATTTTAGCATTTGCGGTTGTCTTAGAGTAGAGTAACTTTTCTCATTATGTCTAGTCCCTGCCGTTTGTTTCAATCAATTTTACAGAAAAACTGAGTTACAAATTAATTTGAAGGGAAATGAACTCCATGAAATGACAAAAATAAGAGTTTATAATTGTAAAGAGTTGAATAGTGAGGTGTGTGAGTTAATAATCGCTGCATTGATATAACTGAGTGAGACAATAGAGATACTGATATGAGTTAGTACCGTGGTACATGTTGAGCCACTTCCTGCGGTAGATCTCACAGGAGTCACTGTGTTGACTTCAGTTGCTACCAAATCACTTAGGACATCTGGGGGTGCTCCTCCTTGTGCAGTTTCACTATGTCAGACACATGTCGTATGACTCAATCTGACACCAGAGGAAGAGGGAGGATGATTTGGGGTTGTGGGAGGAGGATGGAGAAAAATAAATGTCAGACTGGGCATAGGGCCCGATGAAGAGGCATGGTGAGAGGACTAAGTGATTTCAAAGCTTCTTTTTTTGTTCCTTTTTTCAAAACGAAACACTGAGCTACAGCAGCTAATACCTTCCATTCATCCTCACAAAGGAGAGGGGTGGGGCTGTCTGCCTGTACAACAGCACAGTGAGTGTGTGTGTGGTTGCTCTCCCATTAGCCGAAGGTGTTGGCTATATTTACACACCTCTGTGGCATTTCACCACCCAAAACTTCATGACGGTGGGGTTAGGCATATTATACTGAAACTGAAACCCTGTTTGGTAGGTAGGGATTGTAGGCTTATGTGTACGTAACAGATATTTAACCAACTAAAATATGGACTGTTGTACATTTACCGAGGAATGCATTTTAAATTGTTGTTAATTAGGGTTAGGGTTAGGGTTAGGGTTAGGGGTGTCTTTGAACAGGATGTAGTATTTGTAAAATGGTATCTTTTATATGGGTCTATTTTACAAAATGTCAAACGTTGCAAATTACAATGTTGTGTAATTCAGAATGACATTTTCCTAGCTCCAAACTCACAATGTCCTCAAACGAAGTACCTTCTAATCTTCAGAGTACTAGCTTGTTACTATTTCTACAATGTGTAAACAATATTAAACTACAAATGCTATTAAATAGAAATAAATACGTTTTCAACAATAACATTTAATAATGTTTTGTCCATTTTTATCTGGGGATCAGCAATAGGAGGACCTGGTTGAGGTGACTAACATTATTGTTTACACCCAGAAGCGTTTTTGCTACCGAGGAATGCCACAACAAAGTGTCAACAAACTAGAACAATGGGTCTTAAGTTCAGCAGGGTGAAATATAAGGTGAACCAAACCTTGAGTGAATAATGCTCCCATATTCCTGGATGAGTCACGCAGCAGGAATCAAGTTTCTGTGAGGATTATCTTATTAATGTAAGATGTTGTTTCACCCATATGACTTATTTGTTTACTCCCTCTCCCCATATGAGAAACTAGGATGGAATTCCACAGTCACATGACACAACAGTATGCATGACAGGGTTATTCATTTACTCAATGGAGATAATCTGAGCAGAGGAGACCAATGTTAATTCTGCCCGTGAATAGAGTGGTGCATGAATCAGTCCTTACTTACCACTTCCAGTTCCCTTGTCTCGAAGTCAATGGATTTTTCAACGTGTTTTTGGTTAGAAGCCTGAAATAAGATCTGTGGCTAACACAAGCTTAGGAGACTTCCAAGTGTTGTTCTACGACATCAAATATGTCAGTAAATACCCCACTGGTGATGTGTCATAGAAACAGTGGTTGCTAACAAGTGACTAAATAAACTACTAGAAAACATCTCGCCGAACATCAGCTGCATTTAGCTTAGTGATGATGATGTGCAGGCATGCAACCGTGATGTAGTTTGTTTTACATTAGCTTCAGATGTTTTATGTGTTAACAATCACAAATTGGTGTTAATATGTGGATATTATCCGGCTGAGAAAAACGTGTAAGTGTCATAAACCTGTGTTGATTACATATACTGAAATCCAATGAAGAATTCCCATTGCTTTTTGCGAGGGAGCAGGAATGTGTCATCGTTGCAACACTTCAGCTGGGATCACACAGGCATTTTATTTTCAGTGATCAACATGACTGATTTAAATGCCAACACAGGTGTACGTTCCAAGCACCTCTACAAACATTGCCACCAACTCAAGTCCCAGCACCTGTTTTCCTCCCCAACAGAATCATGGTTAGCACAGGAAGCTCCCGGGCATTTAAAACACCGGCCCTCTGGTTCTGAACAATGTTAAATTACAGACATGTGGAGAGAGGTTAAGGGCCTAAAATCCTTACTACTCCCCGGTGATAAACCCTTCAGCTTCCTCAAAAAACGGACCACCATGAGAGAGCGAGAGATGGGAGCCTCACAATTTGTTTTCTCTTTTTGTTTCCTGCTTTTTTTTCATCTTGGCTTCGCAGGCGGCTTTTTTTCCCTGATAAACAGGAACAGAAAGAGCTGAGATGCGGTGCCATGAAGACATTTTCATTTTCAGCTGCAGCCTCATAAACACAGGGCTGTGAAGACAATGTGGTTAGAAATGATGAATATATAGCCAGTGGCTTTAATATCTCTAATACGTGTGATGTGGCAAAGAATAGAGCGGGGAATTGGATAATGATGAAAAAGAAGAAAAAAGATGGTGGGTGCTTTTCTACTCTGAGAACTGTGCTCCATTAGGCTTTTTTAACTGCAGGGTTTAGCCATAATGCTTTTTCTCAGGACTAACAAGGTTTCTTTTTTCAGCTTTGGAGGTGCTTAAATGTCAGTGAGGTTGCTGAAATAACAAGAAGACCTGCAATGCAGTAAACCAAAATGGGAGGCAGGTGTAGAGTAAACCACAGAAAAGCTTACAGGAGTTTAACACTTTGGGAAATGCACATTAGATTTCTTGCAGAGAATTAGATGAGAAGTCCGAATACTAACCAACCATATACTATACAAAACAAAAGTAAATATGAAGATACAGCTAGCCACCATTTGGCTTAGCTTAGCACATACACTGAAAACTTAGTAGAAGCAATACGTAAAAGATTGTTGGAGTGAAACAAACAAGATCTTTGAAGGCCAAACCCTGAAAACTTGTATTGCACAGGTTCTCTTGAGAGCATTGGATTCAAAAAATATAAGCTTTGTGGCAATCAGATCCCAAATGAATGGTTACAGCCACATTAGCAGTGGAGTGGTCTGGCCAAAAAACAGTGAATACGTTAGCCAGTGTTTGATGAACCTCTTCTGGTATACATACAACCATTAGCAAGGTTTCCATCTCAAGTTAAGTGGTTCAATGTTTCTCCGAAAGCAAAAACAGACCCAATGAGCTAGTGTTGATGCTATAATAAAGACCTAATCTAGACTTGGTCAGGACCGCTGGCTGTCTGGATGCTTGGCCGTCACCACTATAATCTTGCCTGTTGCTCTATTTCCTGGCCTGCAGACTGTATGGCTGTACAGAGAGTTATGGTGGTGAGCTGATGGGCTGCAAGAGCTGATTTGGTGGCTAACTGGCACTAGCTAGCTATAGTAGAAGGGAAACCTGGAAGTGTCTGCCTGGCTGTATCCTCTCTCTCACTGGCAGCAGGGCTGGTTATACAGGCTGGTTGCCTGGATATATTGGCTGATTACTCACATGCCAGCTTAGTGACAATTTGGCTGTGCTGGTTCTGTCTCAGAGAGCAACCATCATCCCAATGATAGGGAACAGGATCCCTTAATCACTGCCTCCATATTACATCAACAAAGAGTAATGAGTCCATTACTGTCGTAAGACTGCGCTAAGCCTTGTGTTGTACAATGCATGGTCGGAACTGTGAGGACACTTCCTTTTGTCTGAGGCAAGACACCTTAGTGTCAATTAAGAAGCTTAAAGGGCATTGATTGTAATACATATGTTATGGTGGTGGGTTATTTTGGAGACATGTTCATGGAAAGACTGTGGTAGAAACTCATGCTCTGCACATTCCCAAATCTGAAAACCCTACATTGTTGAGGCTTTGTCTTTTCTATCACACTTGAAAGCAAGTCAATAACAAAGGCCCCTAGGTGGACTCAAACCGCGGATTTTGGTTCATTTTTAACTTTGAGGCTCTCATGGTTCCCCACACCAGCGCCTCTTGGAGCGTGATTAGTGCTGCTGTTTTGCGTTGTTTCATCAATGACAAATAGTTATCTCTTCCACTCTTCCTAGAGGGCAATGCTCATCTTCACCTACATCCAACATATGACAGAAATGGAATGGACACAATCTGTTAAATCTCCTATCAATTATTTAAAATGTATAAAGATTCCAAAACTAATTTCACTGGGAAGCCAGGTAGCAAAACCATTTCAGGTTGAGACATTGAGTATTAAGGATTTGGATATTTACCAAAAACATTTGGACATGACATTAAAAAGGGAAGTGTCGGATACAATGATTAGGAGGCTTGATGGCATTTCAGAAATATAAGTCATCTCCACCGTGCTTCTACCATTATTTTTCAAACCTGTCTCACTCAATTCCTCAACTTTTAAGAACGTTCCTACTATTTTACTGCAGTGTCCCTTTAATGCTACAGCATGAGAGAGTTTTGATAATAGTTTGCTTTTTTTAGGGCTGCAGACTGTTGCTGCGGAAGGTCGTTGTGTTAGGTCAAAGGCAGCACCATAAGAAGATGCTTCCCAGCTTCATATGGAAGTATTTATCTGACCTCAACCATCCAACACCTTTAGGATAAACTAGAACTCTAACTGTGAGTCAGACCGTATCACCAGCATCAGTGTCGCCCCTCACTATCGCTCTCGATGCTGAAAGGGAGAAAATCCCTGCAGCGTGTGGCGGACAGACTGAACCGAAGAGTGGAGGCTGTTAGAGCAGCACATTGGAGATCGTGGTTGTGTAACATGATAATACTTTAGTGTCCATATTAAGAATAAGATCCCTTTACTAATCGCAGAGGGCAAATTCAGGTCTTCACTCGGGTGCTTTTTACAATTACACACATAGGCCCAAAATCCACACATACAAAAAAAGGACCTATAGACATGTACCAAGGGTGTCAGAGCTAAGAAGCCGACAGTGTTACGGTACCGGGAGCAGCTGGGTTCAGTGCCTTGCTCAAGGACACCTCAGTAGTGAGGAGTGAACTGCACCTCTCCGATTACCAGTCCACAATCTGTATTTTGTTCCGATCGGGCCTTGAACTGGCGACCCTTTGGTTCCCAAGCCATGTCCTTACAGACTACTATAGGGATTGTTAGTACTGATATTTCTGTCCCTCTGTCCTGCAATCAACCCATCATAATATTAGGAGCAGCGCCTTGGAACTAGTGCTGCTCACGGGCACCTCGACAGTACTCGGTCATTCCGAGACTTGAACTGACAACCTTCAGGTTACCAGGCCAAGTCCTGGCTATGGACTGAGCCACTGTCAGCACTGTCGCTATAGGAGCCACAATTATGAATGTATTATCTGACTGTTTAATTATGTGTAAAAATGATATAATATTGGAAATGGAAACTGAATATATAAGATAGTAAACACTATTAATTCATTGTTTTCAACTCTTGAAGTTGAAATACCACACCCTTGTGAAAATCAGCTGATTGAGGCTATGATTGTATCGTATGTATTGTATGTATGTGTGGTAATAAAGTCCTTAGGATGTTTTTTTGGTGTCTTTTGGTTTGAAGCCACACGTTTTTTTGACTGCTGCGCTGCACGGAGTGAAAGTAAATAATAAACTATATATGTCTTTGACCACAGAGTGTATTTTAATGAACAGAAAATGATTGTGCATGTTTTTGCATTTCAGTTGTTATAATAGTAAAAGCTACAATGTGCCGATGTGATTTCAAATGTTCTCTGAAAACATCATGTGAATGACAGTCTGACATAAAGCGGTGGACTGTGTGAAATATATCCTCAGGAGTGATTCTACTCCCAGATAAATAAGTAGATGAAACTGTCACATCAACTCCTGCACTGTCAAGTTGTGTGAGACAATAAAATATGGAAATTATTCATTCATGCCGTTTGAAGGCAACAAAGCAACACAGGCAGACAGCGCGTCCATAGGAAAAACATTTTATTGAAAAACATTTTCAGTTTGTAACAGACTGGTGGAATGTGTGTCATTTATCCTCACTTTGAACTTGTTTTAAATTGTCAATGTTAAAACCATTTTTCCCAGCCTGGCCATCTCATACTGCGAGGGGGGGGGGGGGGGGGGGGGACAGGGCTACAGCCACCCGGCAACCATGACATGACTAAAGAAAACCAGGGGGAGAACAAACAATGCAGATATAATACTGTGTTACTTACAAACTGGACTGAAGTTAAATCGTTAACAGAACAAAAAAGAAAAAAAAAGAAACTAATTCAATAAATATTTATGGTACACTTATGGCACAAATATGCAGCAGTCGGTTTGGCAACTTTTTCTCTCATTTTTTTAAAACCAAATTACCATGGAAACAGTGCAAAAGGGGAGGGAGTGGGGAGGACACAGGCTTTCCATCGAGCGCTAGCTAAAATACATAGCAAAAAATTCAAATTTTATACAAAACATCTTACTTTAAGAGTTTATAAAAATGTTTTATTGGGTTCTGGTCAATATTTACATAAGCTATTTACCAAAAAAGTAGTATGCTCTGTTTTACTGAAGTGAATTCAATTTTTTCTGTCGTTTTTTTTCCCATTTACTTTCCTAAAAAGGTGAATAAGGCTATTGTAACAACCCAGGATCCATATACAATACAAACATTAATGTATTTACAGTTTCTTACCTACAGAAGTACGGTGCAAAATTACTGAGTCAAGTGACCAAGGGCTGACCATACGAGCAAGGCATTTTACAGAAGCCTGAGGTGCTTCTCCTAGCCTTTGTGCTAAGACTCTCACAGCATCGCTCCACGTTTCAGAACCGTCAGAACCAAACCTGCTCAACGCTGGGAGAGCGCTAGTCGAGGGGCAGCTAAGAAAAGGACGTCAGATTCAAATAAACTAATAAGATTGTCATATTCTGCCGCAGACAGATAGCAACTAAACAGCCATTTCTTTGTGTGTGTCTTTTTCATCTTTTTCTTAAATACCTGTTCAGGTGTGATATATATGCTTTTTTAATGGTTTCACAGTTTACCTTTGTACTACGGCACATCGTTAAAACAGAAAAGGTTCAAATAATAGGACAAATAATGCAGGAAATAAAAACTAACAGCAGGCTTGTGTGACGTACTTTGCTAGTTTTGTGTCATTTGTTTGTTGTTAAGAACACTTTCCATAGGTGGGTTTTTTTTTCTTCTCAGAATCGATTAAAAAAATAAATAAGAATTGCATATTTGCAGATTTTGTGGCCTCTTAGAGGCACAAACCTCAGATCATACAAGGCTTGGCTTTTCGGTGAAATTTGATGTTCTTCATGAACAAATGGCGATGTGGATGATGGGCTGATGCATGCTCTGTGAAACAGCTTAAGTCACGATTATGATCTAAAGCCAAAGATAGTAATGAATGTGATGCACTGAAATATGGACTTGCTCAACACGTGCACACACACATACACACATGCACATGGAGGTGTGTTTGAGGGGATTGGGTGTTCATGAGAATTATCATTTGGGAGATGCTACACTGAGTGAGTGTGGGAGACACAGCTACTCTGCCCTTGTGTACACCAATGTGAGCTATTTTGGGTGAGTTAGCCCTGCCCCCCCCCCTACCCATGTCCTGTTTCCCAGGACCGAGAGCTCATGAAATACGGGACTCAGCGGGTCGAGAGATATAAAATAATCAAAAACCTAGATTGCATAATGTGCACTTATACCATAATATATTAACATGACTTCTTCCTCCTGTCCATACCGCCTGACAACACCTGTGCTCTATGTGTCTATCGTAAATAAATTCTGCTTTTTATTTGACTTTTTTATGGTTTTTATTTCATCTTTCGTAATGTCCTTTTTTTAAATGTACATCTATATTGTAAAAAAAAATAAGAAAATCAAAAAGATCACAATATGGAAATGCTAAAGGAGATTGAGAAACAGTGACGATGTAAGAAGATGTCCCTGTGCTTTTTTAAATTTTTTAACAAGAATAGGAGAGCACCTGTCACCCTTACTTATCATTGGACCCCGGGGGTAAACAGTACAGTACCTCGAGCTGTTTCAGCCAGCTTCGCTAACCTCAACTACATCTCAGGCCTCTTCTTCACCTCATGTGAAAAACGTCAGTAAGGCGGGTTTTGGATTTCTTATTGCCCCTAACACTTTCCCGTGTGAAAAGCCCAGGTTCTGGAGAAGATGAGGCGAGCCCTCACTAGTAAATCTGACGGGATACAGCTGCTCTCCCATCTCTAGCCATCACTGTGACTTCTGTGAAGAGTGGAGGTACCAGAAAGGGGTTAAAAGTGCTGCTCTATGTATACGAGAGGCCTCCACTCTTCCCAGAAGCCACCTGGGCAGACCTGACAGGCGCCCATTAGCAAGAGAGCGCCTGTGTAATCCTCACTTTTCCTGCTCTGGCCACTCCTGGCCAACTGTTGGGTCACTTGTGTTTGAACGTCACACACGATTTGACAAAGGAAAAGAAAGAAATCTCTCTATCCACATACACCGGGATATGGAAACCAGATACGAGCATAAACAAGATCAGTAAATGTTGACAGTACAATACAAAAGGGAATTTATTTCTCTTGCTTAAAACCTTCATCTAGAAGAAGTGACTTTCTGAAAAACATACGTGGGAATGAGGAGAAAATGGTGTAATCCACACTTAAACCCAAACAGTTCACTGGTGAGACAGTGTGTCTGTGTGTGTGGGTGAATATGTGTTTATGTGATGGTGAGCATGTGTGTGGCAGGGTGATTGGGTGATCTCCATGAGTCAGTCAGGAAAGTCCCGGAGAGGAATCGGGGTGAGAATCCTCGTCCGACTGCTGAACGCAAAGAGTCTCTCCGGCTAGAGGGCATTAAGGGAGGGCGGCCATTTTTGTGAGTTCATGGTCAGCCCGAATTCTCTTGCATCTCCTCCTCGCTTGTTTTTTGTCTCTTTTTCCAAGCAGTAGTCTCTCTTAAATGTGAGGTCAAACATTCCTGCCAGTTCACCTTCCAATCCATACATCCGTCCTTCTGTCCGAGAAAAAGCTGTGCATCCGTTTCACTTTCCGATCCCTCAACACTCAGTTCCTCTAAAATGCTGGCTGCAGTGCACAAAACAAAACCCGGAGCAGCATCGAGGGGAAAAAGAGATGTGTCCTCTATTTCCCAAGAGCCCCCAGAGAGCGGAGGCAGTGGAGGCAGGAGCCTTCTCTCCGGCTCCCTCCACCCGCACAGTCAGCACCGACTGGGACCAAACCGGAGCCACAAGGTATCAGCAATAAAGAAAAAGTAGTGACAAAACATCAGAGACGAGGAGGAGGAGGAGGAGGAGGAGGAGGAGGAGGAGGAGTGGACAGAGAGAGAAAGAGTGATTGCAGGCATGCCGGCGCTGCCAACTAAAAACCCGCTTTTCTGCCCGGGATTGTTCAAGTTCTTCTCTTGCTTTAAAAGTCCCGCCTCAGACCTTGTAGTAGATGTTGGCCGGACTCTGAGGCGGCATCTCCTGCACGATGTAGACCGGGTGGCCGTAGTCGCCGCTGACCTTCTCGTAGTGCGGGCAGAAGACGCTGTCAGCAGTCCTGAGAGGGATGATGATGTCACTGGGCTCCGAGCCGTTATTGTTCCCACCCCCTCCGCCCCGTTTGGGCGTGGCCAGGGTGCTCAGAGACAGCGTGGTGGCGTGCTGCGGCGAGTGCTTGCGGTGCCGCCGCCGGTACTTGAGCAGCAGAAGGACCAGCATGATGATGATGATGATGAGGATGACGCTGCCCGAAGCAATGGCCACGAAGATGGCAGCGTCAGAGGCGATGCCGCTCGAGGACTTCCCGCCGCTGTCGTCGCCGGCGCCTTCTCTGGGTGCTACACCTGGGAGACAGGGGGGAGCAAGGGTGAGTACAGGGAGGACATGCATGTCACTTCTATAAACACAAAATAAATCAGGGTGAACTCAGAAGTAGTTTGTATGCTATGCCATTAGACCGGTTGTCCTGGTTTTGCACTTGGCTGACTCACAACAAAAAGTGAGGAAAGTCAATAATAACAGACGCAAATTCACAACAGCTGTGTCCACTCAGAAGCGTTCATGCATCCACACACACACACACACACACACACACACACACACACACACACACACACACACACACACACACACACACACACACACACACACTCACACACTCACACACACACACACACACACACACGCACACACACACACACACACACACACACACACACACACACACACACACACACACACACACACACAGGGAGGGGCTTTTTTAGGGAGCAACGACTGACAGACCTAGCTCCTGGTCGCATAAAAAAAAAAAATTTGAGAGAAAATGTTTGGTAAGTTTGGAAGTAGGCATGATTTTTGGATTGCTTTGGAAAAGTTCCAAAACTGTAATTTGGTATCAGCAGGTTTCAGATGATCGAATAAACTCTTCAGTTTGAGCTTACTGACGCCTTCTAAGAAAAGGAAGCTGTTTTCCACAGTCTTTCCCCACCTCTCCCTTTCATTCCTCACAATCTTTTCATCAGGCCACAGTGAAGGTGGCCGGCAGCAGCGTGGCTGAGAGTGAAGCCTTCCTATGGAGGGCTTTTGTATAAAGGTCACATTCGATCGGTGCCTATTCAAATTCAGGCGGTGAAGACTGCAACCTTGAAAGTAGGGCGAGCGCAGCCTGATAGGAGATACAATGGCTGAGATACTAAATACAGGCACTTAGATCAATTGCATTCTGAAAGGCATAAAAAGTAACTTCATTTTATAACTAGCAGCCTCAGAGAGACGAAAATAAGAGAGAAATATTTGAGATCATCAGGGGACATCAATTATGGAAGCCGAGCTGGGCTCTGACTCCCTGCGATGGACATTCTGGTTCCCATCCAGCACCTGGGGGGGCGGGTGTGTTCCGTTCTCCCGGGCTGTACCACGTTCCCCCGGGCAGGCGGGATTACTGAGGCTCCCTGTCTGGTTCCTGCTCTCCTGAGGGCCTCAAAGTGCTTCTGCTGTGGTATATGGGGGGAGTGGATACATGATGGCAGGCAGCCCAACGCAGAGACCCTTCAGTTGTTTTACAAGGGGATTACGCTGCCTCAGAAGCACTGCCCATAGCACTCTGACGCCCATGTGCTCGGGATGGAGGGATGAGACATAAAAAAAGCAAGGCAGACGACGGGAAAAGGAGAGAGCAAGGTGCTGATGTCGGCAGAGAGCGGTGCCAGCATGGATTTAACAGGCAGGGGGGGGGGGGGATCTGCATGCTCCACGTCAGTCAGATTTGAAGTGATGCCACGCCCTTAGTGAGCCAGGAGAGAAGGCTGCTCATATAGGCAGGTTTAGGGAGTAATGGACTATGTCATCAGGACAACAACAAAAAGTAACTGCATTCCCTTACAGTTACATAAAAATGATGTAATCAGATTACTGTTCCATTTCAACAAATTGGGGATTACTAGCAGGATTACAATGTTAGTAAGAACTAAAAAGAGCATATAGTGTTTGTTGTAAAGGATCAGATGTTATCTTTTCTCTATGAGCTGTACTGTTCTGTAGGATAATTCTTTAAGTGTGAATCTATCCGTTCATGTGTTCTGTTATTATTCAGTAGGTGAAGCTATATGTTAATGTCTTCTCTTTTATTTATTGCCATTGCATTTGATATTGAGGAAGTAGCCCTCCCAAACCTACATATAGGTGTTTTTGTTCTTTTTTGTTTTGCCTTTCCTGTTTTTTAGTTCTAATCACAGATCGCTGAGGAAATTGCCGGTCAGATTTGCTTCTCTGGAGATTTCTAACTGCAATATAATAGGCCGAGATAAGAGCGGTCTGCACGCTGTCTGAGTTGTGATGTAGAGACAAGAGTGCGTCTGTACTGAGAGCAGGTGGTTTAAAAAGATGGCAGACAGCGATCAGATCATTTTCCTGCAAATGTCACTTAAGCGGCGGGTTAAGGCTGGAACGGGGCCAGCAGGGAGATGCCTTATACGTCCTTGAGAGGCCGGAGATGCCTATCAGTTTTACGGGCAACATTCAATTACTGGCTGATGAATTGCTGACCTTTCTTTCCTTCACTTTCACATGCACACCTCAGTGACTCACGCAGACACACACACACACACATGCTTACTTGGCGCTATCTGCTTTTAGTTAGGCCAAACAAACGCACGCACTAAATGTCAAATAGTTTCGATAAGTCCTTCACTCCATTACCAATTTCCTGGGATTTAAGATTCATGTGTGGGATCTCACCTGGTTTCGCCGGCACTTTGGTGGCCTTGGGAGAGTAGGGTACTCTGGTGGGTACTTTGGGTGAAATAGGGTCAGAGGGATCTGAAATAAAAATACATAAGAATTTAGTTTCATTTTAAGGTTGTTCTTTATGTCAATCATGCAACTCCCAGGGAAACACAATAAAGGGAATTTTGTATGAACATATACAACAATATGTTCCTCCAAATGCTTCAACAGTGTACACTTATTTGACTAGATCCACTTAAAAACAAACAGTTTTTATACATATGGCTCTTCACGACCCAGAAATGACTGTAATCGACTATTAAGACTAGCTAATGGTTGTTTTTAGATTCTGCAATGGGTCCATTTGCTTCTAAATGTATCTCAAATGTCCGTCAGTACCTGTGTTGTGCTTGTAATGATGTGCAGACAGTCACACTAAACGGAGGAGTAATTCCCTGAGCATCTGCTGTTAGAACCACAGCGATGAACCCAAGCCCAACGGTACCGAAAGCACACTAAGTAGAACATTACGTTTAATAAAGCCCCCGAATGGTAGGCAGCTCCTAACACAGGAGGCTCAGATATTGCTCAGCACCTGTTCTCTCCTTCCTCCGAGTGCAGCGGCCATTAATTCCCTGACCTTCAGCCACTCTCAGCAGCACTGGAGCTGGAGCTGACGACCGGCCAACCCCGGGATATAACCACTGTGGGTGGCAGCCGAGCAACTGATTTATGAATATTATCGCTATAATAAAGAACAGTGTCCGACCTGGTGTGGGGCAAACTGTGCATGTGTGTGGGAGTCACACATACAGGGTCATAACTCATGAGAATAACGCCTCTAAACTCAATTTGTGTGCAGAAAGCCTTCTAGTTAGAGCGTGTAGAACAGCAGATGCTTCTGGTGCTTGTGTGTATGCAGGCATACTCAATGTTGTGTGTGTGTGAGTGTGTTTGAGCGCATAAGGCTTCCGCTAGATTACATCTCCTGCCCCCTCGCAGCCCCAGGTGTCATGGAGACGATGGAGCTGTATGCTGCACAGCCTCCTATGACCTTATTAGGGCATTTTCAGAGTCTCGCACAGTTGTGCACAATGTACCGGCGCTGCATTGTGGCAGAATGCGTAAGCCTGCAGGCACTCATGAACCGTAATTCAATAACACAATACTCACTTTGTCCCACTTTCATGATTATCTTCATGGACTTGGTCTTGCACACTCCCCCATCCTGGTTGTCGATGCCATCCATGGTGCCGTTAGATGTAGCTGCAGGAGGCAAAGAGAGAGAGGTTAGAGTGAGCTGTCACTGCCAGCATCTTGTACAGAGGCAGTGCGGGGGGGAAATTGTGTTGCTATATATGCCTCAGTCTATCTCGGAAAAACAGCCATTTCCCAAAGACAACAGAGGCACTGAAAGCCTTCCGCCGAGGCAGGAAATGAGTCATATCCCCTTTAATGAGATCACAATTCACCTGTTCATCACCTCGGACGCGCCACTCCTCACGTCCCCAAAGTCAATTAGCTTGAGTCATTTTGACTGTAATACCTCTAACTGTGCTGATGGGCCTCATGAAGGAGGCAGTTAAGGGAGGTGAGGAGAGGGGAGGGACTGAGGGATGGAGGCAACGCAGGGACGGCCATGACAGCGTCCATTTTGGCAAGCCGCAGGAAATTTGGCGGCGCGTCGTGCATTTGCGCTAACGACACTCCAGAGAGAGGTAGCCGCTCATTAAAGAACACACTTTTGGATTTTTAAAAGCCCCATAAATGCTCAGATCTGAATGCCAAACTGGCTGCCAGGCTTAAAGAAGGAGAACCTGCTGACAACATGAAAACATATATTAACAGGAGGGGATGAGGAATTGTTAAAAATAATAAGAAATAGGGCACTTTTCCAGGAAGGCGGTGAAATGAAGGGAACAGAGGGAGGTGATAAATGCCTCAATAGCCCTTGAATGAAAATCGCTTAAAAGAGCTACAAAAGCACATAAACAGAGGGGGAAACAGCAGTGCTCCACTAAACACCGTGTTTAAGGGACAGGGGCAGATGTCGGGGGGGGATCTCGAGGGGGGTGCAGGACGGCCCACATGTGACAGGAGGAACGAAACGGGCCCGGTGAGCAGATGATGTGAAACTGCACTCTGATAAAAGAAATCTATACACTGAAAAAACTGTAGTAGGTCAACAGATCTCACATAACGGGATTAGATCAATGGAAGCATTCATGTTAAATATTAGGTTCAAGTTAAAAGTATTGCTTTCAACTAACCTAATACAGTTATTTGCCGTTTTTTGTTTCTTCAGTTTACTTGTGTCAAACTACAGATGTGGCCAACACACACAGACCAGATGAAAACTCCCCCCCCCCCCCCTGGAAAGCTCAATCAGCTGCTTTAAATCCATTAGCTGCTGCTCTGCCTCTCTGCTTTTTATCTGTGCTGCCCCCAGAGGTTGCTGGGCAGAACTACAGGGCACAGGGTAGGGGGAGGAGGGGGGGGGGCTTGTGGTCTATCAGGTCAGTAACACAGAGGCTAACGAGCTGCCAGGGCTTAGCAGCTTGGCTTTCTGCCAGCGCGCAGTGGCCCGCATTCACCATACTGACCCCCCCCCCCCCCACCACCTCCTCCCCTCCCCTCTGCTTCCTCTCCAGTCTCTCCTCCTCTTTACCCTCCCAGAACAACACCCCATCATCCCCAGTTTCCACCTCTCCAGGGCGGCCATGCCTTCTTCCCTACACCCCCTTTACCCCTGCACATCTTTTCTTATTTCACAGAGAATTAAATTAAAGTCTTGTAGATTGTATGGAGGGACTGTTACCAGCAAAGTTCAAACACATTCCATTTCAATTTCTTCATATGCCTCAGAACATCATTCTAATTCATAAGGTTATCTTTTTCAGTGTTTCAATTAGACAAACTTTCTTCTACCGTTTTAGATTTGACCTGTTTTAAATTAATATACTGTTTAATTGATGTGTCATATGTTATGTTCCCCTTCGTTCTCCATCAAGGCAGGTGCTGGTGAAACTTGAAGATGTGCTTTCCTTTCTCCTCCTCCTCCTCCATGTTGTCCCCTTTCCTTTTTTCTCCTTCCTTTCCACCCAGCTACCAATCATTTTGATCCGAAACCCCTTTGCTTCAATAAGATGGTGATGGGAGCGGACACAAAGAGCATGTTAACAAGGACTCCCTCCCTCCCTCGCCTCCTCTCTCCCCCTGTCTCCTTCTCTGGCTGACCTATGGCTTTTCAGTGGCGACCGAAAAGCACATTACAGACAAAGCTCCTTAAAGGCTTGTGCTCCTGTGCCCTGTGTGTTTGTGTGCATGTGCATGTGCGTGTGTTCATTTCATAAACCTGTTAGCACAACACACATGAAATTAACAATCCTGCAGGGTGTCATTAACCACCTCGACAATGTGTACTTTGCGGAGCGATCAGCGCGGCCACGGTGCGTTTGGGTTTGAGGCGTCGAGGTGCATGCACGCTCAAAAGCCTGAGAGGTCGGAGTTCACATGGCTGTGAACTAAACAGAAGGTATGTTTATGTCTGTAGCGCCTCCTTCATTCCTGCCTTGTTCTTTCCCTTTGCTCCCTATAAATCCCTTAACACATCCATCAACACTCACAACAGAAAAAAAGAAACATCTTCCTTGCCAAGATTTTTTTTAAAACTACCCACTTGGCTGCAACATTTTCTTGACATTTAAGAGAAGCCAGAAAAAAATCCTTCAATCGGGAGTCATTTTAAACTTTAAATTCTCCTTCCCCTTTAAATGCAGTGTTAAACACACTCACTATGCCAAGGCTGCAGTCCCAGAAAGCCTGACTTGGATTTAAACAGAATGTGATTGTTGAATGGGCTCAGGCTGAATGACTTGGCCCTCCTCGGCCCAGCCAGACGAGGCCAGGCTGACAGACTAGCTGGCTAGAGTTAACCAGCTAATCCATAATGCTGAGGAACACGTTGGAGGAGGCGGGGTGGGTCATACAAGACCCTCACAAATGGATTTAGTCAACTAGCTGGCATTGCAGCATTTAGATAAGACTCACAGGAAGGGAGGGGGGGAAAGGGAGAGATGTGGGGGAGAAGGGGAAAAGGAGAACAAATAGTGAGAAAGATTAACCTACTACTGCAGACTGTGTGACCTCCCAGAGAGAAACAATGAGAGAGAAAATCAGATTTTCCTTCACTATGCTCTCCATCTCCACCGTGAGTTTCACAGTCTATTTTCTCACTAGGACGTAAATATGGGCATGTTGGGGCCGAAGACGACACATGTTCCCATACACATAAACACATTAACGCACTAATGCAAGAGCAGACTCCGCAGCCGGGGAAAAAGGCCATCAGGAAAAATCACTCACCGCCTGTGACAAAGTACCGCTTGAGACCAAAGTGACAGCTTGAGTGGGTCCATACACATTTTTCCAGCACTCTCACACACACACAACTTTAACCTCACACATTGTATGTAGCTTCAAATGGTAAAAGTGTGTTGAGGGAGTGTCCCCACTTTGAGCCAGCCTGTGTGTGTGTTACAGTCACCTGTGAAATTAGCACTAGCATAAATAAAAAAGCACACTCAAACCCAGTGGTGAGCCGTGAGTTTTATACCTCAAACCACAATCCCACCCCTGCTCCGTAAACATACATCAAGTCAGTCCCCCCCACTCCCAACCGCCCTCACCCTCCTTAACTTAATTTACGCTACCTAACTTCATTTTCTGCTGTTTATCAAATGAAGAGAGTAGAAAATCACCCTGCCTTAAAGGCAGCCAATTGTGTGCTGCAATCCACATAAATATGCAGAGCTCCTGCTTTCTACTCATGTAACTAGCAAGATAATCCTACAGATACCTGTGCTAGCATTTAGAGCTAGTTTCAGATTAGCATTGGTAACTGAGCTAACATAGCACTCATAGAGAGGTGTTAGCATTTTTTTCATTTAAAATAGTTAAGCATATGCTTTAATTTCTTGTAACTAGCAAGATAATGCTACAGATAGCTGTGCTAGCATTTAGAGCTAGTTTCAGATTAGCAAAGGGTAGTTGAGCTAACATAGCACACATGAGGTTGTGTCTTTTTTTGTTATTTGAAATAGTTAAGTATATGATTTAATTTGTGGTGGGACAACGTTACGACCTTTTTATGGAATTTTAAGAACGAAGCATTTTCACAAAGTTAAAATAGGAAATGATATCTCGTATCAAGAGGCTTGTAAAGCTTGAAAAATAGACTTTGAAAGCGGGCTTCGCTTAAATTGCTCAATTCTGTGAGTTTAATTAATACACAATGAGCTTCTGCATAAAGACAATGCCTTTCCTTTCATAATGGAACAGAGCTGAGGCATGGCAACAAGAGACTGAAGAGGCAAGAGAGAGAGGAAGAGAGATATTGCACACAGCCAGAGAATTAGAGAATGATTGGATGGACAGAGTGAGGATGTTTCCCCAGAAAGAAAAAGGAACAGAAGAGACAAAGGCAGCTATGATCTAAACTCTGAGCATTAATTGCCATCCATCGTGTTGCTGCGGAGCTGTCGCCACAGCACTGGGGTTACGGGCTGGTTAATACCCCTCACCACCGTGTGCCCTAATCACCCGTGACAGAGGCGCCTCCGCATTTCGGGACCCCGGTGACCCTCAGAAACAGGCCAGAGCAAAGCTGGGTCGCCCGGGATAATCGAAGCTGTCCAAAAACCACTAACCAACATTTAAAATCCATCATTTAAGAACACTTCACTCCATAATTTCAGCAGTGGTTACATTATGATTTAGCACGTCAGAGAGTTTTTAGACACTTTTTAGAAGAGTATAATAATCCTGTCTCCCTTTATCATAATGATAACAAGGTCCCCAACAATCTAATACAGCCATCCTGGATGTATTAGGGTGAATTAAGAACGGATTGTCTGAATCAGACAAATCAGAAAATGCATGAAAGCGCATTTTAAAATGGTATATTAATTGAATGAGTGGAATTTCCCTCTCACAGTATCACACGACAATCAGCAGGGAGTTGACGGGACTATTTTTCTGTTGTGACTGAGGCAAAGGTTGATTAAAATCTTGATGAAATTTCCGCGTGCATGTGTGCTCTGACTGTAAATTCAGCTCGTCCTTCTCTTGCCCTCTTTAGCTCGTCGTCTCTTCCTCTGCCCCCGTTCCCTTTGGCTCTGTTTCTCCTCTCTCTCGTTAGCTCTCTTTAGCTGTCGTCACTCTTTCTGCCCCCTTTCCCTCCTTATTCATTCCTCTCTCTTTTCCTCCTCATCGACCCCTCTCTCTCTCTCCCTCTTTAGCTCATGTAATCATCCAGCTCACTACGTCCTCGCCTGCAGGCCGTGCTGCCACAAACAATCACATCAAACTCATCTGCTCTCAACTGGAGCAGCATTGTGCTTTCAAAAAGGCACACCGAAGTACACACGCATGCACAAAATACACAAACGCGCCCACGTGTAGTCACAGTGACAGATATCTGCAGATATACAGCTGTGCACGCAAACTCACAATATGCAGTTTGCAAACCCACACACACACACTTACACATGTATCCGTCTTTTTCTTGCCCGTCTGTCTTCTCTTCATGATAGTACAGGAAGAGACAGGCAAGTAGTGAGGTCTGATGTTGCTTCAATGGATGGGTTTGATGTGTGTGTGTGTGTGTGTGTGTGTGGGGGGGGGGGGGTTGAAATACTCATCTAATCTAGGTCTAGCCTTGGCACAATACTCAATGCAAGGCAGCGCTAATCCAATTGGTTGAGACTCAGATCCGTAGCATTGATGTGGGGGCCTTGGCCATTGTGAGAAGTAATGGAGGATTAAACGCCGGTTAATTAATTACGTATCGAGTGCTCACTCCAAAAGACTAATGAATTCCTCGCCGTGAACTTTCTGAGGCTGTGTCACACTGATGGATCTTGGACAGGACTACTGGAGGGGGGGACGGACAAATACACACACACAGAAGATGGAGATGCTTTGAGGTGGAGCTGCACAGGGCAAGTCAGGCCAATATGTATCTTTTATTCCCTTCTGCCACGGAGACACACGCAGTTATAGGCAGAGATTCACACATTGGCTCACTGCAAGGTAGAAACAACCACAATCAGACTGATTCCACCCACACACACACCTCTGCGCATTCCTCTCATTCTCTCTTTTAGTTGTGTGTGTTTGTGCTTTACTGCTGCTGTTTGCCCATGCAAAGCTGGAGCTTCACCAAGCGGCCGATTCAACACAAAAAGGCAACATACGCCACAATGCAGCTGCAGAGGGCTGTTCAAAAGCTGCAGCACTGGAGCCAGAGCTAGCCAAGGAGAGGCAATTAATAGCAAAACGTGACATATGCCGATGGAGAAACAGCTCCCTCTCCCCTCTTTGGGCTACACATTAGCATTTTGGGTAGATGTGAAGGAAGGCGGGATGACTGAGAGGGGGGTGTGAATGTCGATGGAAAAGGGAATTTGCAAGAAGTGCAACATTTGAATTTTCCGACCCTTCTTTTAAAGTTCCGAATTGAACTTTCGCACAGCTCTTTCTGTTCCAACGTGTCGACTCGGCATGTTGATGGAGATGAGAGGTTTTCAACGTAAGGCGCTGGGAAATGGAATATTCTGGTCTGCTAAAGCAGTGCCACAGAGAGAAATAGCTTCTGTAGATGTAAAGTGAAAACGACTGGATGTACCCGTATGTGTGCACAGAGACGCTGCTCCATCTCCAGCCTCCTGAGGAACAGTGTGTTATCAGTGTGTGTTTGCCCTCACCCACGCACCCAGCACATGCACCCCTAAATGTACCCGTGCTGCTCTTTCTTAGACATGTTCTTCATTAACCCAAACTTAACCCTGTCTTCTGATTGCGATCCACCACAGTGTGATCACGTTCAGCCGCAGGAGCGCTGGCAGAGCTCCGGGAGAACCAGAGAGAGTAAACACCAGCCCCGGCTCATCAATAATTAACTGCAGCGTTTGGGAGGGAGAGGAGCGGAGGGCGATGGTGTCTGGCTCAGAAGCCTTTGTAGTCCTAGCACACACACACACAGACACACACACACACACACACACACACACACACACACAAACCACATCTGATGGTTTGTCAGGCTCCTGTGTATGTGGATGCATGCGCTTGCTTGCTTGCACAGGTGTCTTAGTCCCATATATTCTTTATTTTCCATCTAAATTCAATGTGAGCCTTTGTAAAGCAATTAGCGCGCTGTTACTGCAATCAGCTGCACTGCTCCAACATAGTTACTTGTCTTACCTGCAAGACCACAAAAGCAGCTGTTAGACTCTTACACAACAGGAGTAGCCCCCCCATGCAAATATCCTGCAGCTATGACACATTGGTGACAGAGCAGCCTCTTCTGCTTGTGTAGTTTGAAACTGACTGAGGTAGGACTGACTGAGAGTAATGCGTCTGTGCTTTTTCTAACAGCTGTTTGACTGATCTCTCTGCGGGACTTCTGTGGAGCTCAGAGGAACATTACATTCACAGGAGTCTGCTTCTGCGGACGGTTTAAAGTGGGACATATACCGTACAATACAATTACCTTGTGCATTTGTTTTGCTAAATTCAACTTCCTCTTCCCGCAGACTGTTTGGAGTCAGTATTTCCTGCTCCTCTTTCCTCCTCCCTCAATTCTCTTTTCTTCCCCGCTTCCTTCTCCTCACTCAGAAATATGGCCTTCTCCTACTGTGACAGCTCACAGATGGCCGTGGCAGAGCCTCACAGATGGTCCTATCTGCGGCACACCCCCTATCAGCGCCACACAGATGGTTCAGTCCACCTCCCATGTTTCAAACCAGGGGGCCGTCGCTAAAACCCGATCAGAACTTCCTCCCAGGGCGACGTTAGTACATCACAGGCAATCAGCCGCACCTGCACCACGACAGAGTGAGCGCTGCGGTCTGAGTGCATTAAAGATTCACTCTCTGACAGGCAAAGTGTTTCCTACAACTTGGAATGGTCTGGCTTTAATATTCCCATTGTCTATTTGGATCTTTCTCCAGGCTTGATTTATGCAAGAAGCAAATTCCATAAGGAACATCTTTAAGAAGAACAGAATTCCTTTGAATGGACTTTGAGCATACCTTGAAATGGACCTAAAATGTTTACTTATGTGCTCAATAAAAAAAGGATTGTAATCATACAGGATAGCTTCTATCTGCCAATTAAGCATTGGTGACTTTCCCCTCAACCCAAGACTCATGTACTTCAGTTTACTTCCTGTAAATCTCAGTGTCCATCAACCACAGAGACTGATCAAATGCCTGATGCTACAAAACTGAGTGTTGAAAGCATTACACCCAGACTAATGTCCCACCCTGTCTTTGACCAGTTATCCACCAGAAACAGAAAACCCCACAACAAAGTCCACCATAAATTCAGTGCGTCACTAACACCGGGTTCTTCGACCTTGCCGAACTGTTCCAGGCTGTTTTCCCCTTCAATTATGCAAAGCCTAATTTATTGCCCCCTCAGGCAGAGACATGTACTTACAGATGATGTAGTAGTCCTTCCCTCTGAAGAACTCCAGGCCCCACAGGTTGGGGCTGAACTCCTGGAACTTGAGGGTGAACTTGACGTCCTGGTCGGGCTTGACACAGTTGAGGAGCGGCGTGTCGGCCTTGGTGATGGTGCAGCTATCCTGCTGGTCCCGGGGCACCATGTACACCTTGAAATACTCCACGGCATCATTCATCCCGGCTTCCGAACGGGGGCACACAATGTCCAACTTATCCCCGATCTGGGGGTACAGCACCACGCCTTGGCCCGGCACAAATCTGAAAGGAGAGGAGGGAAAGAGGATATTAGTAGGCTGCAGAGAAACTGATGATAACTCATCCATTATGCATTGCTGATTGGAGTGTTTGCCATTGAGCCTCTCTCCATATCTTTCAACAAAAAAAGAGAAGTCAGCTTAATTATTGATGTGGTAATTACTGATTGGGTCCATTAATGTTAGATGATGACGGATGATGGTGGGATGTGTGTATATGTGTGCATGTGTTGCAAAGTGACCCCGTATCTGAGGATGAAATCACAGCTTTTTCTTCAGCATTGTGACAGCGACGGAATAATTAACCGGATAAATGAGGAGAAGGCTTCCCGGATGCCAGGGAAAAGGCAGAAACGGCGTTGGCATACAAAACAGAAAATTAAAAATCCCGGACTGGGTGAGGCAACATCATAAACAGGAAGAGCTGCAGAAACACAGATGGACTGCAGGGCTTTGTTTGTGCGTGCAGTTGTATTTCCCTAAATTCTTCCCAAAAGTAAAATAATGTCGCCATTTAGTCTCCGAGCGCTGAGAGCCCCCGCAGCATGATTGCACACACACTCACACACACACTCACAGTTGGAGCTCCAGTTGGAGGTGAAACCTTGTATTTATCTGCTAAACCAATTTGCCCCCACGCTTGAATACAATTTGAAGTGTTAACCGTGGAGGCCCTGGAGGCTTTTTAGAGCATACTGCTGCAAGTAAATAGACAGGAAAGCATTGCACATACTGACTACTGAAGATGATGGGGATATCTATGGGAACCATTTTGGTTTATTGTGTCGATTCCATGTATGTGTCTGGTGGGGGAGAAGAAGAAAATACCCCATTGAACAATTAACTGATCAATCAAAAATTATATTGTGCAGATTTATAAACAGTCAAAGTATTTAAAAGTTTCATCTATATTGTCCGTTCCTTGGTGCTATATCTAACCAAGGCTTGTTTTGTCTGAAAAACAGTTCAACTCTATCTTTCCAATTGTATAAAGGAGAGAACATCATCAAATCGTCACATTTGAGCGGGTGGAACCAGCACAGGTTTGACATATAATGCTTGATAAATGACCCTTAATTATTTACAAGTTGTACCTTCTGATAATTGATGAGGTTTGTTTATTTATTTCCCTCACAAATCTCCATCCAGCCATACATAAACACATACTGTAAAACAAATGTTTAAGTGTGGGCTGCCTGGCGTCTCGAGCTGGCTTCTTTTCCTGGAATAAAGCACATTAGAGCCTATAAGATCTTCTCATTACAAAAGCAATGAGACTGAAAACAGCACACTCTCCTGCTCTGCAGCGTGAGGCTTTTACTCGCTTCTTTTTTTTTCTGACTACAAAGAGAGCCACCGCAGGGCGGCAGGGAGCCTCCACACAGGGGACGGGTGGCAAGGCACAGTCGATTCATAATTAACAAAGAGCACTAAATGAAATAGCGGGGGGGAAAATCCAACGCATAATCGGTTTTATATATATAAACAAGCCTGGGATGCTAGCTATGACAGAAGCATGTTTTTTCTCTCATCTCTGTCACACACTCTTTCAAATGATACAGTCACACACATTATTTCTCCTTCCTCCTGCAACAGCATGCATCATCTTCCTTGCTTCCGGCTTGAGCTCGTGCACGAGTTGGTTACACACACGCGCAAGCTAACAACGCGCAAGCTAACAACGTGCAAGCGCGGCGGTTAACTAGGCTGAGTGAATATTTTCTGCCCCCTGGGGACACACTCAGCGGTGGCACAGTGTGTCCAGTGACGGACCCAGAGATGGGGAATGTATGTCCATGCATCGCAGCGCCATCTGGCATCATCTTATCATGTGAGTGTGTGTGGGGAGGGCGGGGGCGAGAACTAGAGCACAGAGAGAGGAAAGGTCCTTAGAAAAGCCTAAGGGGGGGCTTCACTTCTATGCACACACTGTGGAGCTGAAGGTGTGTGCATTAACCTTGTGTGTACGTGTGAGCACGACTGCAGGCACTCACTCATGCGTGCTAGTGTGTGTTTATACAGCGGTGAAAGCATGCGTGCATGTGTGTGTGTGCACGTTAGCATGTGTGTGTAGCACAGCACGTGGTGGTCATTATTTATCTAGCGAGGTTCATCTAAAAGTGCTTCAGTACTCGGTAATGACAACACAACAGCAGATCTCTATCCTCCTTTATCGCCCTTTCCCATCATGCTTTGCACATCAGGATCCATGAGTGTCACAGTCCTGAGCGTTCAGGTGATTATGTTAGAAGTGATACCTGAGTGAAGTAGGAAAATGTATATCATACAAACATGTTATTTATGTAAAAAGTAACTGTAAGTGGGAATTTTTTTTTTTATGTAAAAGCACAATATTTTTAAGTAGAAGTACAATGTAGCAGAAAATGTAAAGTACCTCAAAATTGTACTTAAGTACAGTACTTGAGTACATGCACTTAGTTAGATTCCATCACTGTGCATGATTTATCTGTGTTATTTTTCTCCTTTATTAAAATAATAACCTGTCTGTTTGCCGGACACACGGTTTTATCATTAGTTACAATACTGATTATGTTGGTACACTATTTTATATAAAGAATTATTTTCAACTCCCTAAAAGAGAAAATGTTTTAAACTTAAAGAGTTCAAATGTGACACACGCCCAGGCCAACACCTTCTGTACAAGCAAACATAGTGAACAAGTGAATCATCAATAATCTTTCCCATGACACATTTCACCAACACCTTCCTGACAATACCAGGGAACTGCTGCTCTGCTAGCATGAATGCTATCACTGCTACAAGTGGGCGACCAGTTCAAAAACATGACGAAGTGTACACAAAGCTAACACACCAGCCTAGCTGCATGACACACCCACACAAAAACAACACAGGGAGATTTCATGTCAGAACAACCGATACGGTATCATAATCTCTCCTGTTCTTTTCAAAACTGAGATCTGCCTTAGCCAGGGGGGGAAACAAGAGCATCCTCTCTATTACACTGTATGTAAGCCAGCTGATTTACAGAGCTAATAATGAGAGCATTCAATAACTGCTGACAAAGACCAATACAACCGTTTGAGTGTGGTTTTAAAGAGGAGCTGCCAGGAGGCTGATTGAGGGCAAATATGAGCTATTCTGGATGGTCTCAGAGAAAACCCAGAGACAGGGAGAATGTCCCGTTGGACCCTCATTCATCACCCCCCCCCCTCCCCCTGCCCTGCGCTGTGCGATGACACCTGGCCAATGGCACCATCAGAAGCTAACAGCAGGTACACAAGGTCACGCTGCACATACTGCAGATAGCAGGGAGGGGCAGGAAGCATATAGGAACCTGACCCCCTATCTCATGATTGTTAATGCATTTGACCCCCACTCCCACCCTGCTTTAAGGCACACTTGCCCCCTCCCCTAAAAAGCATTCTTTAGTAAACTCCCCCCTTCATAAATATTCCTGAAGCAAAGAGCCTTTATCTCACAGAGGTCTGTCTTTAAACACATGCATTCACTGTTGGGAACTGGTTAAATACAACTAGCACACGGATTGATAGACTATAGGTAGAATACAATTAAAGCCCATAAAACTCTCTTACTTCAAAACAGTCCGTCAGTCCAACATCAACTAAATAAAAAGAAATACAAATATTTAAATTTAGAAAAAATAAATGTTTAGATCATGAAAATTGTATTAAATGATTGTGTGTTGCTGCTAAGTTTACTTTCACGTCCTCTGATCACAGTGTATCCCTCTACCTGCCCCCCACCCAGCTCCACCTCTGACCCCACCAGCCACAGGTGCCTCTCTCCTCTCAGCGTCAGTCAGAAATAAACCCTTTTATACTATTGAGAGGCTTTTCATAATGAAACGGCAAAATCAGACAGCTGCAATTTTCTCCGAACAAAAAGCCCTTGCCGCTTTTCTTGGAACGGGCTTTTTAAAAGCATGGACTGTGATTGCTCTTTAGTGGAGGTCCATGGCTGCCTTTGTGAACATGACTTTCACATTCACATGGATAATATTATCTTTTGTGAAATATGGAGCTGTCCATTTCAGGTTTGAGGATACTTTAAAACCATGTAAGTGAAATGCCAAACCCGCGGCCTGAGACTGCAGCCCTCTCCACCTTCAACTGTCTGTTCTAGTGTGTGTGTGTGTGTGTGTGTGTGTGTGTGGTGTGTGTGTGGTGTGTGTGTGTGTGTGTGTGTGGTGTGTGTGTGTGTGTGTGTGTGTGTGTGTGTTGTGTGTGTGTGTGGGTGTGGGTGTGTGTGGGTGTGAGTGTGTGTGGGTGTGAGTGCGTGTGTGTGAGGAAATGTTTGGGGCAAAGGAAAGAAGCAGCAGGAGGACTGTACTCCTACTTCCTGAGGTTATGACCGCTGCAGTCAAAAAGACAACAACAAGTAAAGTTAGATCTCTCCTTCCTTCTCTCTCTCTGTCTCCCCCCCCCCTTTTTTATTTAGACCTCTCCTAGGATTTGTGACAAAACAGCCGCGGTGGTCTCCCCCGGTTGTAATCCTCCGGTACGATCTCCCCTCCGTTTCTCTTCCTGTGGCCCCAAAGTTATGAGAAGACAAAGTAATATGATGGAGGTGTGTGTGTGTGTGGGGGGGGGGGGGGGGTATTTTACTACAGATCAAGAGCAACTGTGTGACTCGGAATCCCAGCTGCAACGCAAGGACTCATTAAGGCGGCAGACAAAGAGGCCGAGTGAGGGTTAATCCAGCCGCCATTCTTCACAGCGCCCCGGCTTTCGCCCTCTGTCGGCCGAGGGGGGGACGAGGGTCTTTTAGGACGCCTGTCGCCCCTGTCGTCGTCGTCCCCCCCTCTCCTTGCCCTCTCTCTGGTTCTGTCTCGCTACCTTTCATCCAGTAATCCAGGCCTATGGGTTCAGAGCAGGCCTAGACATAATTACCCTGGTCGCCCCCAGGGCCCTGACACTATCTCCCCTCTCTTTCATATTCCTTCACTTCCTGTTCTTTTTATTACACAATCTTAATCATCACTGGACAGGAATCATTATAAAAAAGCCACCTCTGTCACCCCGGATGTGCAGGATTTCACTTTGACTCACTGAAGAAACTGACTTTAATTAAATGTATTATGACGTCAAATGTCCTGCATTAGGTCAGTTGAAAGCAACAATATTAAGTTGAACCTAATATTTGTTATTTAAACTTAATATTAATGCTAATACAGTTATGTGAAATATGTTGACAATATATTTATTAAAGTTCCGTTTTTTCACTGCTGCTTCCATTTGAGCTCTCCGCCTGATCGATGAGGCTAAATTAAAGCAACTGATCCTTCTATCTCTGAAAAAAGGAAGACAGGACAAATCAGAGCGACTGCATGGCTTTGGAAAGGAGGGATAGTTTGAGGAAGAGGGGGGGGGGGGGGGGGGGGGGGCGACATTACATTCAGCACAAGGCCTCGTCAGTCATTCATGATGGACCTGCATCTCTATGCATCCCCCCCCACCACCACACAGCCCCCCTGTGCATTCACAAATAGGACCCACAGAGGTGCCCCCGTCACTGCCCGGTCACAAAGGGCCTTTGGGGGCTTCTATGTAATCTCTTAATGAACTGCAGTGGAGGAGAGGGAGCGCTCCTTTTTACATAAACCATGTAAAGCAGGCCTCGCTTTTGTTTCTCCCTCCCAACTACAACATGGATTACCAGGAGAAGGAGGTGTGTGATGTGTGTGTGTGCGTGTGCGTGTGCGTGTGCGTGTGCGTGTGTGTGTGTGTGTGCGTGTGCGTGTGTGTGTGCGTGTGAGTGTGTGGGAGATTCAGAAGGGTGAGGGGAGGTGGTGGTGGGGTCATTGTTTTTTTTCGTAGTAGTAGGTTCATGCACAAGGGCAATAAAGTAGTAAGGCGCAAACAACAATAAGGTTTAATCGACACAGCCGTGGGCCCCGTGGTGGGTTTTATCTTCCACACACACTTAGTACACACAGTGTGTTAGAGAGCCTGGCTGTTTCTTTATCCTCTCCCCCGGCCTACACACACAAAGGCATTAGACTGGCCCGCAGCCTTCACATTTCTAACATTCATCCTTCCTTGAATAGTCAAAGAGGAGACGAGGAGACGAGGAGGACGAGCTGGAGGAACGCGCAGAGGTTCTGGAGCGTTCTGCTGACCTGCTGCAGAAACATATTCACGCACGGGGGTTCTCTGTTACCAGGGGGGAGCGGGCGACACACGGGCAGGCATGAGGACTTTCAACAAGCAGTGAAAAGGGGATGATACACTCAGGGAAGTCATTCATCACACTGTAACTGTGTGGAAAATGAGCGGCATCTTAATCTCAAACTTTAACTAACTTTCTTACTTTTTCTAATGCAGGGGCGCAAAGTGTAAAAATACATTAACTTCAATTTTCACAACTTTCATGTATAAATGGTATATTTACAAGGCAGGGGGATAACTTAACCTTCTATAGTTCCAACTTTAGTTTGTATGGTGGTGTGTCAGTTCAGATGGTCAGGAGGATTACTACACAGCTGTGGAAATGAATGTAAAATCATCACATTCAAAGTAGTTTTGATCATATCCAGATACCGGTGACTAAATGTTTTGTACCTTTGTAAATACAATGTGATCTGGAAGTTGTAATGTACATGTGTAAATAATAAACTGAGGCATAAAAATGTTGAATTTCCACACATTCTTCTTAAGAAATGTCTAGAAACAAAGTTCATTGAAAGTGAACATTTTCAGAATGTACTTTATTGCACTAAAACAAAGGGAAGAATTTGGAGTTGTGGTTATTTAAAGGATATTGTGCTATGATTTTACTGGTCCGGCCAACTTGAAATCAAATTGGCCCCTGAACTAAAATGAGTTTGACACCTGTTCTAATGAGTAATAAAATAACAACTTTATATGAAATGTCCCAAATATGTTGAGAAAAAGCTGAGTTGTATTGCAGCCAGAGCACTTGAACTACCAACTGAAGCTATTGTCCCCCCTGTGCCGTGCTCCAAACCAGTATTAGCTCCACAGGAAGAGGTGAGCGGTCAAACAATGATATCACTCTCTGGCCTTTTACCTCTGAACTCCTCACCCACCCAGACAGAACGCAAAGAATGCGCACAGGCACACACTAATTCCGTGGAATGCCCTCTGCATTGGTGGCAGCCCGGGGCCTGAATACTCTCCCCGAGGCTGGACCATGTTCCCCTTTTGGGTTCTGTCCTCCTTTTACAAAATCAAGAGTGAAATGACACAAGAGCTGCAGCTCCAACATCGAGACGTTCTCTGAGACGTTTTCTAAAAGCACAAAATGAGTTGATCCCTATAGAGAAAACAACCTTTGCCAGGAAGCAAAAAAACACATAGCATGACATTTAAAAAAGGACATTTGCTGTGAACTACTTTGCATTGGCTTCACACTGAGATCTCTCGACACGTCGGATTCAAGCAAATGTTTCCTGCTGAAATCAATGTGGGGTGTTTTGTCTCACTGTCTCTCTAATAAGGCCAAATGGTCATCAAATGGCTCTACAGCAGAACAACAAAGAACTGACTATACAACACACGGCAGCATAGGGCCATTTGGGCTGAAATATATGTGGGTAAAGTGAAAACCAAAACCGATATTAACCTTTAAAATATGCCTGTCTGTCTAACAATGAGCTAAAGTATAATGAGTGCGTCACCGATGAGATTCAGACACCGCGGGACACAGATGGCTGAGGCAGTCAAGAGGCTAGAAGGCCGAGTGCTTCATGCAGAACACAGATCAGTGTGTCCCGCAGACCCTCCACTCAAATACATGGCGCAGACGTGGCCCCAGTGCGCACAAGTTAGCGTTCATTTCCAGCAGTCAGCCTGCAGGCCATGCAACAATAGACACCTGTTAGACGATCATAACGTCTCCATTGTGTGCATTTCTGAGAAGGGAAGCAGAGAGGGGCTTTCTGGGCTGTATCGGAGCCAAAAGCTGAATTATTGAGCGAGTTGGAGTTTGGCCGTGACGAAACGGCCACAAAGAGGGGCGCCCCCCGCCGGGCTGAGAGCAGGGGTGTAGAGGAGGAGAAAAACACCTTTTTATTCGAATAAAAGACTTTTAACCGCCTCTCTGGGCCTGTTGGAATATTCAGGAGGCACATGGAGTGTTTAGATTATTGTACATTGGGGAACAGGCGGGGAATAAATGGAGCCCGTGTTTGTTTGCTTTAATTCATATTAATCTACACAGCAATGGTCATAGCCAGCGCCATATAGATAGAAGGTCATAGCTAATGCACTATTTTCTGAAAATATACTCACAAGTGTATGAGACATCCTGAAATGTCAAACCCGACACTTTTACATGCAGGATTCTGACCGACAGTGAGAATGTCTGGATGTCTAGAGCCATAAGTATGCGCACGGCGGTATATTAAAAGGTTGTGCGTCACCTTACATATTTACAGTATAATATACTTTGCTCAATTGATTATTTAATTGTACCCAAACAACGTGTTGGACACCGTCACCAGAGCTCCAGAGGCCCGGCGGGGCGCCCCGGCTGCTCCATGAAGCCTCCACCCCGTCACGTAAAGCACAACGAGGACCCATTCCTCTCCAATCTCATATTTATATTATCTTCAATGCTGGGGATAAAAATGATATCCAATATTTTATCCAGTGGAAACTCAACCGCATGAATAAACAGGCCTGCTAATGAGCTCAGTGCAGCTTAAAGCTCTGCTATTTTTAATTGATTCAGACCTGTTACAGTCAGATATGAATTATAGTAGTACAAGTTGTTATTGACCGAGGAAGCGATGCGTAAAGTTACCTTCACAATTAATTGTCTAAAAACTATCAAAATCCAATCAACAAATATAAAGAAATATGCCAATAAACAAAGAATAACCGATGGATCGCACACACTACCGAGCCGTGTGTATGTGTGTGTGTGTGTGTGCTGCCTCCATTACGCGCGACCGAGCGGGCCCTGTCCACTGCGCGTAAATATTCCCACACAGTAAATCTACCAGATTAGATGTAACGCCATACTCAGAGCTAAATACAGTTTTCTTTATCTTGACAGGCGTTTAGGGTGATGTGTTTATCATGTATGGTAAAGCGTGACTTAGTATCCTAACCCCGATGCATCTCAGAATACAAACTCCGGAGTGAAGCTGCAGAGCGGGCACGGATCGATGTGAGATGTTTTACAGATCATTAAGGTTCTGTGGGAAACTCGGCATACTCACGACCCACTATAAACTGTTTTTATTTCTGACAAAAAAAATGTCTCGATTTCAATAGATCGTTGTCGTGGAAAAGTATTGTGAGGATAAGAGGCAAATAATCATTTACATTTAAAATCACGCTCCTATGAGAGCTCTTTGTTTCACTTAATGTATGCTGAATGTAAGAGTGGCTTATGTTTAACTACCCCATGTTAACTCGTGCTATTTTACCCATATAGGCAATGGGCGGCGGGGAAAGCAACATTCAATTGCATGATTTTTCAACCGAGTCTGGCACGAAATGCGCCGACACACGGGAGAGCGCTCGGCACCGCGGGGGCCAGCAGCAGCTCGCGCGGCTTGTGTTCCACTTACTTGGTATTTGTTGTGTTCCAGTAGATGGACTCCAGGATGATCGCCCGACACAAGTCCACTTTGAAGGCAATAAACAAAACTCCGAAATAATATCTCCACATCGAGTCCCCCATGGTTAGCCTGCGCGCACAATCCTTCTCGAATATGTCCACAAAAAAACAAATCAAGCGCTCCAGAAAAAAAGGCTGACCGTGGCAATTTCTTCAGTTTATATCCCGATCCAGAGGAGATGCGCAAACCCAGATCAGAGCATCTCCAGAGGAGCTCCAAAAAGCAAAGGCGCACGGCAGTAGTTCATTCAGCGGCAGCGGGTGTATATTCTCCCCTGTTCAGAGCGCACACTTCTCCGCGCTGAAATACATCCCTCACAGAGAAAAAAAAGTAGTGGGCCAGGCGGCAGATGGAAATCAATAAAAAATATAAATCCCCCTGCGTAATAGTCCAGCAGTGCACGCCAAAATCCAAATCAGCAGCAGAGAAAAGGACAGAGAGGCTGGTGCTGGAATGGAGAGATATTCTCCTTCAGATGCTGCTGGTGGTGGTGGTGGTGAGCTACAAACTGTGGGTGACAGCAGCAGAAAAATGAGAAGGGCAAAACAATGAGGTCGGATGGTCTAAATGAAAAAAATGGTAAAATATGAGAATGAAAGAAATCAAAGGAGCTGTAATGGAAGTTCTCATACTAGAGGTTCCCCCAACAAGTGCCGCGGCTCGGTCCTGCAGATATCGTCCTCCACACGGCCGCACACAGCGTAGCGATGATGCCTTAGTGCTGCTCCGAAACCTGGATGGAAAGTAACTGCGAGCTGCCGAGACTGGGAATATTTGGTGGAGCAGGCCCCGCCCCCCGCCGCCGCTGATTGGTCCCAACGGCGGGGAATTCAGTAGGAGCTCTGCTGTCAGTCAAGCGCGACAACTGGTTCAGCACGGTGACTAGTGGTGAGCGAAATGTGGAGGAAATACAGCCGAATCCTACTTAGTTAACTAGCAGGTGGATGAATATCAATCTGAAAATGTCACTTGTGTCTAATTATGACATCATAAAAGTGTAAAAGCATATTAGGTAGTCCAATAATACACAAAAACAATAAAGGTGCATTTCACTTCGATTAAAACATAGCTAACACTACAGAACAGCAATTATATGTGTACTTCTTATAAAAGCATAAGGGCTCTCAAACAACGCATAACGTGTTTATAGTTTCTGTAAATAGTCCCATAATGAAAACAAAGAGACAACATTGGGTCCCATAAGGCTCGCGCACAGCCATGTATGGAGCCACAGTGCTGCGCGTGTCTCCATCAGAGCACTGCAGCGCGAGCTCTTCCGAAGGGCACGAGCGCCCACTAGCGGGAAAGACATCTCGGAGACAGATGAGGAAATACAGAAAACAATAGATATTTGACATCTAAATGTAATTTAAAAATAACAGAACTGCTTGCATTGATGTTTAAAAAAGTACAACATCAAACGATGAAGTGCCTATTCTAATTAAGAGCTATTTTATCGTCAAGCCCACGTCATTTTAAAGAGAAATCCACTTTATTTAAACTTTTTAGAAGTTTAAAAAGTATGGCAGTATTTACAGGAGTTTTTCCTTGACCACCACATTATTTAATTATTATTTAGGCCTACAAGATGTCCTGCACAGGATTTCCGAACAATTAAAACGTTGTTTTAAAGTTCTTTCAAAGCATAATTGAGACGGCACACATTGACACTTTCTACAAACACTCTACTTTTAGTCAATGGCCTCTAATTTGATGAGCACTCACACACCTCTGCAGTCGTAGATTACAGGTCCCTGAAAGCACCATGTGAAGTTATGACACTGTTTAACGACTTAATTCGATCAGGCTTTTTCCAGGCGGCCGCTGTGGATTGCGGCTGTTTGCTGATCGTCCGGCTGATATTCACCGCAGACTGTGTTTATTGCAGCAGCGTGAACATCTCATTAATTTAATTCTGCGAGAGGAAAAGGCAACTATATTAGATTAACAAGACTGGCACGCGGCTCTGCGAACGGGCCCATACAGTTATCTAGGATGTTTACTCATTGACCTAAAGAAAACAATGCCATTTATAGAGTTTCAGAATGTGTCTACATATTTTAAAGATAGTATTTTATAACTGTGTGAGAACTTGATAGTGTTTTTGTTTTCTCTACACACCAACGTTTAAAAGTGGCTGAATAAAAAAATAACTAATATGCCCGTTCTTGAAGCTATTTAATCATTGATTTAATTTGAGTAAATATGCGCCTCTTCTGTCGTCTGTACTAACGCATCTCTTAAAGTAACTAATTTCCCCATAATGTTATCTTTATATTTCATGTAAATTATGGATTTGTTGTCATCAAATGTGTTGTTTGAAAAATTGTGGATGACAGCGCAGAGGAAGTTTTGAGTTTCTTTATTTTTAAATCTCTTCCTTCCTGCCTTTAAAACAAGTCCCTCAGCCCGACGGGCAATGAGCTGCAGCGTCTTTCCTGAAGAAACACACACACACACACACACACACACACACACACACACACACTCTCTCTGCACTCTCTCACACACTTCACCGTGAATCTCTGAGGTTGACACTTGCAAACAGGAAAGCACTTTGGACAGGACTTTAACTATTGTTGTTCCAACATTGTTCAAAGATAATCACATGGAAATTGTCCTGCTGACAGACAGGCCGCTAATGTAGGTAGCCTATTTCAAACAGACGCGAAAAAAGTTTGGGAAGCTCAGTTTGCCTTTAAAAGAACATTTAAAACAACTTAAGAAAAAATTGTAAAAATGTATATGTAGAATAGCCCGACATCAATAGGATAACCTGACACTTTTGTTTTACTTTCTGTATTCAGCTTGGAAACTTTTTTTAAACATTGTTTTATCTCCCAAGTAGCCTTACTCGTTTTTCTCTCTTTTAATTTAGTTTGTGGGGGAAAGTTCTCTAAACCAGCTGTATTTTTTTTCAAACTAACTAAATGTAGGCTACCATGTATTAATTAAATGACTTGTCTCAATCAGAAACAGCCCGCGAGAGGCCGCGGTGAGCCCCGTTTGTTCCGCGGCACCGGAGCGGAGCGGGGCCGGGGTCTCCGGGGCCGGGGTCTGCTGTTCACCCGTCTGTCGGTGTTTGACTGTGGACTGTGCTGCGTCGTTCTAAACTACAGAAAACTGTTGGCAGGAGTCACCAATTAGTAAGACATTAAAATAATATATTAGGTTCGTTTGCTCCTCTGATTCAAATAAACAAAGTAACCCGAGTTTAAATACTCACCTCTCAATCCGTCATTGCTTGACCTGCACTTTTAAAAGCAGTCGACATCTAAAATTGGATTCACTGTGCCGCCTTAAGCGTGATCGGCCCGTGCCGGAGGACCCGGGTTCGAATCCCCTCAGAGGCACTTTAAACAAATCGTTAAAGAAAAAGTATATATATATATATATATATATATATATATATATATATATATATATATATATATATATATATATTCGTTGAGACATTAAGCAAACTGTTACCAAACACAGTAGTATTTGTTGAGTTGATTTGTCATGTTGAATATGAGAAGCATGATCTCCATCAGCAGCCCTTCTGAATCCAGCTGCTGTTACAGGGTTTGTTAACTTGATGTATCGCTCGGCTCAAGGGTGGAAATGGATCGTAGTGCGATACAAACTGCTGACAAAGCTGGTGTAATGTCATTCAAATGTGCCAATCTGAAATACTACTTCTTTAAAACGGTAGTGTAAAGTGCTTTTAATTAACTTATTTGTGAGGTAGGACTGAATAAAAAAAAAAGTAAAATGGAAGTTGAGCGTTTCCTTTAAACTTCTTCACATCATCACACAGACACATGAGTGGCATTCAATGGATTTATTGAACTGTTCAGTCCCTTGACATTTGGGGGAAATTACATGACAAATTCCAAGTCCCACAACATAACAAAAAGTCTTTATATACCCACCTTAGGTCAGCCTGCCTGCCAGTCACACACACAAACAAACACACACACACACATTCACTGTCACACTCACACTGCTGCTGACCTTAAACCTGATCTTACCTGAACTTGTCCATCCTAAACGAATCAAGACTTACCAAGCGAGGCGCATTGCCAATTTTTATTTAATCTACAAAACTGTCATTAATGTAGGGACTGTATGCTCGGCTGCTCTCGTCAAATTTTCCCAAAAATTCTCAAAATGCAAAACTCAAGTATTACTGTGACTTTTGTGATCAACTTCCTAACACAATCTGAATTTGGGGGAGGAGGAGTAGTGGGAGTCAGCACATCACAGCAAGGCTAATAAAGTTACATCATACAGGAAATGTACTCTCCCCTGCCTTTACCCACAGGCCCCCTTTTATGGTGGACGACACACACATCCTGTTGTAAGGATCGGTCATGGGCAGCTTGGGAGACGGGCTGCGTTAACCTGCACTGCAGCGACTTCAAATCTAATACATTTCATCTCAGGTCGACATGCTGCTGTCATTTTAGAAAAAAAAATTATATACATGGCAGACAGAGCTGGAGCAGAAAGAAAAGAGGTTTATGTGAACGGAGCTCATGGTGAAGGAAGGAAAGTGGAAGACACACCGCTGTCAGCTGGACGGGAAGTTCACTGCGATTTAGAGGCTGTGATCGGTTACCACTGCCTGTTTTAGATGAAAAGGAGAACAGCAGGCCAACTCCCAAGCTGCACACGAGCTGTTTACAGTAGACTGAAGTACACAAAGTCACACATACTCTTCTATACTGGGGACTGGAGTTCTATAGTAGTTTGCTGGCTGTGAACACATGTAAAGAGGAGCGCACAGGTGCTCGCTGTTAAGACGTAACGGGGGCATGTTAAAGCATTCTACATCAAAAGTTCCCTAAAAGTAAAAAAAAAAAAAAAGCACAAACAGGATTCATCTGTGCGGTGGGGGAGAGGAAGGGTGGAGGAAGCAGTCGGGTCCTTCTTGGATGAAGAGCTGCCTCCTCTTCAAGGTAGTGGGGTCTTTCACAGCGACAAGCACAGGGATGCAGCCCGTTCCTCGGCCTTCCTTCTTTCGGCGCTTCCAAAACGAAGCGAGCGTTCCGCAGAGGAGGAGGAGCGGGGGTCGATCGATGAGAATGGGGGTCATGGAGGTTGGGGGGGGGGGGGGGGGGGGGGGGGGGGGGGGGGGGGGGGGAGCAGTCTCATTCCGTGGCCTTGAGGGAGAAGGACAGCTTGGGCCTGGACTTGCCCTTGCCCAGGATGATTTTCTGCTCCTCCTTCTGCTGCTTTTGACGGTCCTGCTCCAGCTTCATGCGCTCCTCGTGAATCTTTCTCTGCTCCTCTACAATACGCAACTGCTCCTCAGCCTGGGGGACGGAAAGGAAAACACGGAGCAGACAATAGGGGTCAGACAAGGTCAGGAAGAGACATCTATAAAAGACATGCACCCGCAGACTGCTGGCATTGGGGTTTTCAACCATGGTAATAATATAAAAGAAGCCCTATAAGGGTTAATCATAAGAGTGTTACAGGAGCAGGTTTACTAATTGAACTCAAACTAAAGCCTAAATAAAATATAAGGTTTATATAAGATTGGGAACAGTTTTGAATTGCCAAAAATGTTCAGTCTTAAAAAAGGAGAGCTCTTTATAACATATATTGACAAAGACGTTAGGAAATATGAAAAGTAAAAGGATACGGAACCAGGAGAAAATGAAATAAATTAGTCAGTACATTTTTGTAACCACGCAATGGCAAAACTCACACTGGCAAGTTAGGAGACTCGTCCCGAGATGCCAACATTTACATTGACCCATAAGTATAAAACAGTCAATTATACGTTAAGTCTTTTGCCACTTCAGTTTCTAGCATACCTCTTGCTGTGAGAAACCGCATTTCCCATACTTCTAGTGTCTCAGTGCTCTATACATTTGATTTGGAATGGAAGACACACAAAGACACATTGAGCACAAAAAGCAGACATGACGCGAGTTGGTTTTTCTTTCTGCACGTAAGGCACACTTATCATTGGCTGTGTCCGGACGGTAACATTTGGAATATATATATATCATTTGTGGGTATCAATATACTCCAAAAATGTTATTAAGAAAATCCCTGTTTTTTTGTTTTAAATATACGAACATGGTTTTCAGGTTTCTTGAGGACATTAAAGCGTTTGAAGAGGATGCGATTAGAGTGTTTTCGTATGTGAGGAAGGCGGCATGCAAAACAACAAAATGGAGGGTTATGAATTTTAGTCAAATGGAATAAATGTATGAAAACGAGACAGGAAGTAGCAGAGCAGGGCGTACCAGTTTGGCCTGAGCGTCGGCGATCTTGCGGTTATTCTCCTCGAGGATTTTTTCCAGCTCCTCCCGCTTAGATTTTTCTTCCTCCTAGACGGGTGACACGGTGCCATGTTAGCGCACGAACAGGCTACAGCCACAGAGCACTTTATGCACACACACACACACACACGCTCACCCTCTAATTGTCACACATACCAGCACACACACATAAAGTCATTACACCACAGAGAAGTTTGTTTAGCCTCTCGCACATGACCACACTCTTTGCAGTCAGCCAGAATTCTTAAAAAATACAAAGAGGGGGCAAAACGCATATAGAAACTGAGGGGGGGGGGAAATTCACCGGCAACTACTTTTCCCTCCCCTACCCTTTTAGAAGTAATTAAAGCTCACTCGCTGAATTATCGTAAAATTTACACGAGAATACAAAAAAAAAGAAAATAGAAAAGGGGGGGGGGGGGGGGGGGGGGGGACCCACTCATCACACTCGTAAAAATAAACATATAAATGACAGACAATACAATCTAGAGGAAAATAGATTTTTAACATCATTATAAGCATGAGAAAAAAGGATACAAATAAAGGAGGGAATAGTTTTGGCTCACCAATGCACGTATACCTACGCATTTTCCTTGCCTGTGTACCTACACAACTGGTGAAAGCATTCGGCATTAAACGGTTGAATATTTACTGTCTCGTCCGGACTGTGTTGCCCCTGCAGAGACAGAGAAGCGCTCCTGGGGTGGGTGGGTGGGTGGGTAGGTAGGTATGGGGGGGACTCTGCCATACCGCGCCAGCGGCATTCCTCTTTATAACTGATCTCTGTACTGCTTAGCCTTTGCCTGCAGCCACAGCTCATTCTGTTTAAGGGTTTATCCGTTCTGTACGGCGGCCCCACAGGAGAGGACAGTACAAAGTGGGGGTCCACGGTACACTTACAGTACAGGACACGAGTCACGGTGAGCTGAAGGCTGCAGGCCAGCTCGGGGGTCAAGTGCTAGTTAGGAAGACGCTGAGTTGTTGTGTTTCCAAAATAAAAACAACACAAATGTATTTAAATAACAGTCTCAAAATTTAGCAGCAAACCCTACAGGAGAAGCAAGGCATGAGTACAAAACACAGTACATTTGCTTTGCTAGAGAGAAAAAGCTCTTCAAATTAAAATTATTAGAAAAAATATATATATTAACAGATTAAAAAAAGGTTAGACCACAGATAGTTAACCTTGTCAAAACAGGAAATGTCCGTCATTATGTATCCAAGAGCAGGTGGCGTCTAACAGAAGAATCCCAAAAGAAGGATTGTTAAAGAGAAGGTAGGGGGGGGGGGGGGGGGGGGTAAAGCATAACACCTGTACAGGACAAACTGTCTGTATAAACAAATGGGATTAACATTTCTACACATCAAATTGGGTTTGAAATGTCAGCGTAGCCGATAGGAAATCTCCACTTGTGTTTTTAAAACTCAGGAGTTATTGTAGGAGTCTTCAGCTGAATACTCTACACTTTGGTTATAAAAAGGGTCTTTCTACCGGTCCTGTGAGTTACACGGTCTCAGTTTGAGAGTGGGAAATTCAGAAAGAGGCATACAGACAAACTGTAACAGCCCGTCCACACGGCGGCGTGCGTTGAAGCTTCAACGCTTCTGCCCGTTCACTTTGAATGGGGTGACGTCACACTTTGCCGAACTGCATTGTGGGAGCGTCGCTTCGCTCGCTTCAAAAGTTGAGCAATGTTCAACTTTTGAAGCTTCAACGGAAGCGTCAGCCAATCAAATCATATGCCAGTACAAGCTCTAGCCAATCAAACCGCGTGCTTGTGTGTCCGGGGCGGGAGATTCATGTGATTGGTTGTTGGTCGAGCTTCAGACTAGCCCGCCAGCAATCTTCAACGCACGGCGCCGTGTGGACGCTGCGTAAGGGGGCACAGGGCTGACCCAATAAGTCCTGTAGGTGAAGGAGGCTTACTACATTTCTCACCCGATTATTCCCGAGCCACTGGCTGCTCCCTGTGAGAGTCAGGGTCACTAGGCTTTAGCCGCCCTTCTCATACACAATACATTATTACTGTAGTATAAACAAACCCCCTTTTTTAATGAAGCCTGGGGAGGCAGTGGACAGGCTGTCAGACAGCTTCACTCTCTAAAATTCAAAACGAAAGGAAGAAGCAGGGGGGCTGTACTAATTTGAAAAAGCCCGAAAAGGGTTCATCATAATAGAAATCAAACTGAAGCCTAAAAATAATCTAATAGAGTTTCTAAAAACTTGTAGGTATTTGGGAAGTTTTAAATGGCGAAAAATGTTCAGAGCCGGTGGTCTAAAAATAGAGAGCTCAAAAAACAGAACCAGGGGGGGGAAATGAAATAAAGAAATCAGTTAATTTTTGTAACCACGCCATGGCAAAACTCTCACTGGCAAGTTAGGAGACTCTCTTGAGACGCCATTTACATTGCCCCATGTGTATAAAACAGGCAATTATACTAAATTGCCCATTTCTAGCATAACTCTCGCTGTGAGAACCACATTTCCCATACTCCTAGTGACTGTTAAGTGACTGCAAGAAAAAGGATCACTTTTAAGATGTGAACGTGTGTACATGTTGTCGTTTTATTACTTTAAATAATTGTAAGCCTTGTGCACGTAAGTTCATGCACATTTTCTCATCCGACATATTTAAATGTGTAAGAAATAACAATTTTGACAGTTAAATTGACAATGAATTACATTTATTAGTAATGCTTTTGCTACATGATTTCCCTGCAGGCTGTGCATATACCCTCCCTGCAGTGAAACTTGTACCATGGCTAGATCACGCATGTCCTGGAGAAAGGCAACAGTGAGACCAGCTGACTGGGGAAGGTATGTAGGGAATGGAGGGGCTGCGTTCCAAACGACCGAGCGTTACCTCTCTGGCCTTCTGGGCCGTGAGCTCTGCCTGCCGCTGTCTCTCCAGCTCCTCCAGCAGCTGACGCTCCATGATGCGCTTCGCCTCCTCCACGCGCCGCAGCACCTCCCGCTCAATCTCGTCCTTTCGCTTCTCCAGCTCCTCCTCCACCCTCTTGGCTACCAGCTCCTCCACCCGCCGCGCCGTCTCCTCCTCGATCAGCTTCTCCTCGATCTCCTGCTGCCGGCTGGAGGACGGAGAGGGAAACAGATGAGAGGAGCTATGAGAGCGGGATCACAGAGGGGAAGGATGCAGGGATTTATCATAAGAAACATATTCTACTACACTGAGAACAAAACAAGGGAGTGAGTTACCAACACACATTTAAACAAGTATCTTGGCTTTTTTAAAATGATTTAGAAAATGTTATCTGCAGCAGTGTGAAGTTGTATCAATGCAATATATGTTCACATTTTGAAGGATTTATTGTCATAGGGAAGTAGCTACAGTGTAGTGATGGCAATGAAAACCTTAAGTACTAAAATACTGCTCATTGTCATAAAAGATGAATATGGGAAATGTAACGGAAGAATGGTATGAAGTAGTGAAGGCTCAGAGCTCAGGATATGTATATATTTGACTTTATAATGCTTAGTCTAGTGTAGTTTTTCCACTAAAATGGCTACAATGGGTTGATGCAGATGCAGTATCATCCTGTTTACCTATTGAAAATGCTTTGAAATTGTTCTTTCATTCTCCAATGAACAGGAAGCTATTAAGAGTGGATGCGTGTTGTCACATCGCTCCTGGCCCCACTGTAAACACACAGCCCACCCTGCCTGGATCTTATTTCATTTTGTCAACCACTGGGAAACCAGAGACCGTTCCAAACCCAGGCCCAAGTCCTTCCTTATCTCCCAAGTCTCTGTGTCAGGATATTTACATGTGTATACCAGGAAAAGTGGCCTTGTGGCCAGGGGTTAATAAAAGAGCCACTCAGGAGGCCAGGTGATGGGCAGAGGCTGGGATCTCAGGTGTCTGTGCGCCTCTGGCTACCACACACACATTTCACAACAGCAGCTTTCCTGTCAGACAGATAGAACCTGCCAGCAGACAAGAAAACTAGCTATGGTCATTATGTGTGGCAACCGCTCCAGTGTTTTAACACAGAGAAGCGGCAGTGATGCACTTTTATTAGCACCTTCTGAAGCAGCATCTTCACTGCAGCAGCAGCTGGTGATGCAGTCAGACATGTTAAAGATAGCTGAAAAGCTAATTCTCCAGCTTTCATAGGTTACTAAACGCATGCTCTCTAACATGCATTCAGTATGTATATGTATTCAGTGAGGGGTCAAGGGGTTTATTAGTACATGTATTGACAGCCAAGTCAATTGTTTTCCTTTGTGCAACTCCATGTTAGACTGCAGAAAACTATTATTTCCATGTTAATATATGCATTGATCTAATTTTCAATAACCAATGAGTACCATAGGGGAGGTTAAGGTAAAAAAGTACGAAAAATCACTTATGTCAGATAATGATCCATAACACATTCAGAGGTTAATGTAAAGCACAAGTGCAGTTACATTAAAACAAGATTGATATAGCTGCTCATTAATGAGTAAGACAACTACTACATTTCAAAACGGTTGGTTGACAGCATCATGCATTAGATTAAGGACCAGTTGTACTGACAGTAATACTTATAACAAAGTTGGAATGTCCTCATTGCAACTATGAAGATTGTAATAATGATAAGCATAGTGCAACAACATGGCTGCTATTATAAAATGGGAATTATCTTAAAGTTAAACTTAACTTCAAGTGCAGCCAGGCTGAAAAGGTGAGCTGGCCCCTGCGTTGCTTTCTTCCCTGACAGGGATAATAATGTGTGCGTGTGTGTGTCCTCAGGGCCTGTGGAGCCTAGCTGACGTTAGCATGCTTTGGCTGCTAGCATGCTAGTGCAAAGAGCTGACGCTATCCATACAACTGAATGGAGCTAGCCTAGCATTTAGCTTAGCACACATTGCAGTTCATTTTACGTTAGATTTACAGAGTCTTTCATTAAAATATACTTACATCTTCCTCTGCCTCTCCATTTCTGCCCTTCTCTCCTCCTCCTCTTTCCTCTGTTTCTCGTCCAGAGCGTTTCTCTTGCTCAGCGTCCTGCCGAAGATGTCGATGCGCTCCGGCGGCGTGGCTGGTCTTTCTCTGCGGGTTGGGGCTGTGGTGGACCGGGAACGAGAACGAGATTCTCTGCGACGGTTCCTTTTCGCTTCCCGGGACTTGGACCGCTTCTTGGACCTCTCCCTGTCTTTGGACCGGCTCCGTTTCTTGCTGTGCTTGCTGCTTTTGGAGTGTTTGGAGCGGGAGGAGCTGCGGCTCCGAGATCGGCCCATCTTGACCAGCTCCGCTTAGCGTTACACCAAACTACGGTGCCTTGTGTCTGATATGTAGGCAATACTGCGAATCCTGTTGCACGAGCTCCTTTTTAAACGTATTGCTTACAGCGAGGTACCAAGTAAAATTGCTTCAATGATTAAATTCTGGAGAAATAATCATTTAAACTGGTTGTTATTTGCCCTACTAACTCTCTGTAAAGAAAGATGGCGGATTGTCGACTATTGCGTTTCCCAGCAGGCACCGCGGCTTTCGGTATTTTCCGGTGGTTTTCGGGAGAACCCAGTCAGGTGAAATCCTAAATCAATGTACAGAGCCCTGAGTTGCCTTAACTTTGTCAAAATAAAGATATTTAGAAAATGTTACGTTTATAAATTATTGAACAATTGGCGTCTATAAAGCCTTTGTGTTCAGTAATAATTACTTTCTATACACGAATAACCGAAAGCCAGTTTGTTTTCATTTTCTCACATAGAGCAGTTTTGGGTTGTTTGTACAGCAAAGTCAAAGTTACACTTTATTTGAACTGTCAATGATAATGTACATAATTAAAACGTTTTTACTCTCAAAATAATTACTAAATGTGTGGTCTTGAAGTAGGCTACTTATTGACCATGTACAGTCACTCACATGTAATCTTAATGGGCTGCTTACAGTTCATGCAGTTTATTCATGATTTCTGACAGAGATACTCAGATATTATTCAAATCAAGTCTTTTGAAGTAATTTTGATTAGAAAATGGTATAACCTGCATCCAGCCATGACCACATTTTAAATTACTCTGTTATAAGTAAAAGTCTGGCATACAAAATCTTACTTAAGTTAAAGCACAAAAGTATTTGCACCAAAATATACTTAAAGTAGAAGTAAAAGTACTTTTAATGCAAAATGGCCCATCATATAGGTCCTAGTGGATTAGGATTATTGATGCATTAATGTGTTCATCACAGCTTGTAAAGGTGGAGCTCATTTAATTACTTTATATACTGCTGCTGGATATTTTAACCAAGCATTATTTGACAATGTTTATTAACCACTTAATTGTTTAAGCTAGAAATCTGCATTTTTAAAGTTACTAGTAACTAAAGCTGTCTTTATATAAATGTATAGGAATACACGTACAATATTGGCTTCTTAAAAGTAGTCAAAGTAGCATAAATTCAAAATACTCAAGGAAAGTACCTCAATATTGTACTTTAAAACAGTTTGAGTAAATGTACTTCACTACATTCCACTAATTCTTCCAGCTCTACTGCATCAGTGTTGTATGAATTATTTTGACTCCAATATAAAAAGATCAACACCTAGATAAAGCACTAATGTCTTCGAATGAAAAACGCCAGAGAGAAAAGTGAAAGCTAAGTCGCTTCCATTTTTCTTTAACCTTGAGCTGGCTCACCGCCTGCAGCTGTTGAGTAAAATCAAGGTAGAAGTGTAAACTGAAATCGTTTAAATGCTCTCCTGCTACTTTTTAAAGCAAGCAGAGTGGCACTACACAGCTTTGAATTGTTGTCCCTATTTGACCTATATTTAACTTTTCCTGTGTCCATTTTTAAATGTTGTTGTCATGCGTTATCAGAGGTTAAAGCGATGCTTTTATCAGAGCTTGTAAATATAGCAACAAGAACATCAGATAGCCAACCAACAGACAGAACGAGGGAGAAAATAAAACACAATTTGACAATGACACAGTCCCACACTAAAAGACTGCCATCCCACTCTGGCAAAATGAGGCCATTGTGATAACTCTCCCTGGAGTGCTGCGCTCGAAATAAACTGTCATTACTAAATTTAAAAACACATAACTCAAAAGCCCAGTGAATCAGCTTTAAAAAGGTCACACAACTCAAGCTAAAAATGAAAGTGCTCCAACTTCAGGAAGATTTATTTTGTCATTTTTTCTAATTACCTGAAACTTCCTGCATCTCTGAATCTAATTTTAGTAGAAAGAAGGCTTTTGTTCACAAAGAGTCTTGCCGTGTGCAGCTTTGATCGTGGATCAAGAATACTTTGAGTTATTGTGAACTGATAACAGTTGTCATCTGAGTCACTTCCATGCACTCAGATGAAAAGGCGTTTGTGTTGAGGAAGGGTGCATTCATCCATGTATTGTCAGAAAAAGCACCATTACAGAAACACAACTGTTCCCAGAATTACAGAGAAATGATGTGATTTTAGTGCCAGAAATTGAGGGCAAGTCTTGGTTCCTCTCTCCAGGAACAGCTCCCCCGGCCTGCACTCCCTCCGTCAATTCCTCTGCTCAAAGCCAAAGAATCAATCTTCTGTAACTTATGGTTACGTTTTATTTTAATGATCCACAAATTCTGTTCCCGCAGATGAAAGGAATCAGCATTAAAGAGGCAAGGATGTCTTGTTTTTCGCTCGTTTCTCGCTTGTGTAACGGGAAGAGAGTGGTGCTTAAAGCTCCTTTTGATGAATAATAGAAAGTGTTTCATGGAGGTGGAGAGGAAAAGAGTTCCACTGCGACTCCGCTGGGGATAGAAAAAAGCCGAGCTGGAGGAGCAGTCGGTGTGTAAATGCAGAGTTTGTCTGTCTGCTCATGGGTGGTTTGGGGTGAATGTTGTAAGAGAGGCAATAACATGAGCGGGAAGATAGATAGAATAGAATATGGAGGGATGAAACCCTCTTTAGTGGTCACACATGCAGAGCACACAGCACACACAGTGACATGTGTTCTCTGCTTTTAACCCATCCTAGTACCAGGAGTCTAGTACTAGGAGATGGAGTTGTAAGAGAGTTTCAGAGAGCCTAAAGAGCAGGTTTCATATTCCTCTAATCCCTATTTGAAAGGGCTCCTTGCTGAGGTGATCTCAGGAGAAACCATTTGGATATGTCACTTATGATCACATGTCAGTCAAAGCTTAAAGGTGTCTGTGTCACAGGAGCACCAGCTCTGTCTTTGGTGGGAGAAGTTTTAGCCAAGATGATGACTGACCTGGTCACATCTCACTGATGAGCATAGCTGTGTGTGAGATCAATGAGATGTAAAGAGGACTAGTAAACACTGTAACTGAGACAATAGTCAAAAAGCTATCGTGAGCAGAGGTGCAAAGTAACTAAGTACATTTACTCAAGTACTGTACATACGTTTACAAAATAGGTACTTAGTACTTTACTTTAGTATTTATACATTAAGCTACTTCATACACTGCGTGCAGAATTATTAAGCAAGTCGTATCTTTGAGGATTCATTTTATTATTGAACAACTACAGTACTCTCGGTCAATCCACAATGTTAATAAACCTCAAGTGTCAATATTTTAGAAAGTAAAAGTGAGGTTTTGGCGTTATAGGAGAATATCTACGTGCAGAATTATTGGGCAACTAAATGAAAAAGGAAAATGTTCCAATCTGACTGGTTTATTTTCATCTTGTAAAGTGAGAATAATAAACAAACAACTCAAAATGTACAAATAAACATTTCTCATCAATCTCTCAACAACATGGTGTGAGATGGGACGCGGAAGATTCACGGTCTGTCAACATGCTGCCTGATGAGAGGGACATTTAAAGCTGGTCTGTATCTGAACTACTGGTTTGATTTGAGGTATTCAGACCATCACTCATTTCATTAGGAATTATACAATGGGATTACACCACTTCCTGTTTACATGCATCCACCGCTGCAACAGTGGTTTCAAAGAAGATGTATGCTGCTGAGGGGAGCTTCCACTGACCCCATTGACATTCATAAATGCAGATAAACCTCAGTAGTCAACATCATTATTATGACACCCACAGCTTCAGAAAGGAATGTATGGGTTTGGAAGATATCACAGTTCACCAAATACCAAATCCTTTTAAAGCGTTTTCCACACACTGAAAGTCTTCAATACTTTCTAAGAACTTCTGACTTGTGTTTCGAAAGTTTTTCTTATAATTCTACATTTCAGTTTGAATTATTTTGAAGAACTATACATTATCCTTAGAAGTCAGATTTACTATCCAAAACCCAAAGAAGCAGAACCCGGCTCCCCCGGCTAAAGTTAATCAAAAAGTCCATCCCTTTCACATTTTGTGATCAAAGTTGGCCCCTTTCTTTCACGAGCACTTCTCAGGTCCCCTGACCCTGCCCCGTGGTTGCTCTTCAGGGGGAAAAACACTTAACAAACACAGGATCTCTTTTAAAAAGCCCCGCCACATTGTCACATTGTCATGTTGATGGCCCAGGGGTCCTGGCATAAAGAGCCATTGAGGAAGGAGACCTGAAAGCAAGCTCCCCCACCCCTCCTGCCCTGAATGAGAACGCTTCTTTCACCTCAGGCTGGGTATGGGAGAGGTGAGGAGAGGAGGGAGAATAAAGGGGGAGGGCGGTGAAGGTGGAGATTTTAGGAGAGTGAAGAGAGGATGTAAAGGAGAGGAGGGGAGGAGGCAGTCAACAGGTCGGAGGAGAGGAGAATAGCAGGAAACCCACTATGCCCACTCTGCATCATTAGAGACTCTATGGAGTGAGTCAGGGATAATCACATCTGTATGGAACATGTCCTCTATTTTTCAATATAATGTCATTTAGACACAGCTAAAGTCATTGGGATACTGATTATATATACACTCCCTGAAGAGATTGTCCATTCATGATTAACATAAGCAGTTTTCTCAGTATCCATTAAACACATGTAGGACACAACATGAGAAGCTGTGTCAGAAGCCTTCTCACACTCACATTGTCGTTCCTTGAACATTTCTGAATATTTTTGGAGTCAGATCTTACTGACAGAAATGCCTTAATCTTGTTGTCTCACCTGTTTGACATTTTTGTTGGAGGCGTTGTGAAAAGGACCCTTCTTCCTTCAGCCTCTGATGTTGGTTATCTTCCGGTTTTATAGCAGCAATATAAACGTCATAACCACGCCCACTCACTTGCAATGAATTCCCCAGAGAATGAGTTGCTGGATTTGTACTTGGGCTCAGCAGGATATACGTAATACTTAGTGCATTTGATGTATGGGCCAAATGACTCGGACGCGTTCCCACATACACCTTCTTTGCATGTATGTAATTTAACTGTCAAAGTCGGTTCACGTTTTTCTTTTCTATTAACCAGCCGCTGTTTTTCTTGTTCTTTTGCGTCTGCACATCAATAGGTCTAAACCCTGAGTGTATATAAACAGTGTCATAATCATTATATTACCACCATACGTCATTATCATCGCAGGATGAAACTGTACTCTTTTTTAAATGAGAGGAAGAGAAGTCCAGGAACAATGACAGGAATGACGTTTTGACGGCAGCTTGTCTGTGACCAGCAGACTGCCGTTTGTGTTCTCTGTGTGTGAAACTGGTATCTGGGATCAGGTTTTATAAGGTCTGACTCCTTAGATCCCTGTCAGATCAGGTCACTCATTGTAAAAGATAATTGATACGTGTTGTGTTATCCACTCGTACAATTTGGATCCCATCCAAAACAGGCTCATCAATTATGTTAATGGCTGTGATAGTTAAAAACGACAATGTAGCTTTGGTGCTCTTAGGGCCCATTATTAGGTATGGCAATTAAAATACATTGTCTATTGAAACAAATCCTGCAGCCCCAGTCAAATCATGGAGCATAATTCAACCATTGTGCCTGTTATATCAGTTATACTGCTGGAACAAACACCAACAAGTTTAAGACTAAAGTCAAAGGATTGTCTTTCGGTGTCGTAGCCACGGACTTGTCTTAGGGCCTGTGTCCATATAGCATCTTCTTCTTTTTGTGTGCCTTTTCCAGGCACTTGAAAATATTTAAACTTTTAAGGAAAGTGCTGGAAATAATTGAAAATGAAGAAGAACCTTGTTTTCGACCACATATGTTTATCCTATACTATCATAAAAAGACTGAAAATCCTGTTTGTGGGAGCTGATCGGCCTGGTCGTTGCTGCTGGTGAGTGTGTGACTTTTATCGCCATACGTGGATCACCCTCCTCGCTCTACAGCTGTCACACTAGCTCATTCATACAAAGTGTGGGAGCAAGCATCCTAATTAAATACTATAGATACTAACAAATAGATAATACAAAAATGGTAGGCGATGCTAGTCTGATACAAGAAGTGGCTATTTATACTGCTGTCATAGACTTTTTTCTTAAAGTGCTGGGTGTGTTTCTTTGATAAAATGCTGGAATAAGGCTCTGCTCAGTGTCTGACTTTTTGCCGGAAAAAGATGATATGTGGAAACAGAGGTTTATGTAGCTGTATAGGCTTGACCAAAAGGTTTGTTGTGTCTGTGTTATCTGCCCTGCAACAATCTGAGAAGAAGCATTAATGTTCAAATAGTCAAAGGTGAAATGCAATATTCTACACAGGGACTATCTTCTTCTTCTGCTGTCCAATTTGAATTTCCTTACCGTGTAACCTCAACAGCCCTCACTGAGCCACTGACCAGATGTCCATTCCCATTACTCAAGACACAGCCACCCTGAAGATTCGCTCAATTCAAAATCACTAACCCTTAAAAGAGGTCCCCATTCACCGCGAGCACCATATGCCTAATGTCTTCCTCCTGACCATTTGTTTGTGTCAAGTCCAGTGAAGGGCTCAAGTCCGCCTGGCATGTGACAGCCATGTCCCCTTTCCCCTTAAGAGATGTAATTAAGTGTTAGAGGAGCTTCAGAGATGACCCCTGTGACAAAAGACTCCGAGGGAACTTGGCTGTCACCACCAGGGTTTTGTGACAAGCGGTGGTCAGCTCCGAGGATCATCTTTCTCTGGAGGGCCGGGCGAGAAGAGAGAGAGGAGGACAGGTGATTCTGACAGGCCAAACGGAGAGGTCAAGGGTCGAGTTTGAAGTATTGGCAGGCGGGGAAGCTGATCTGGTTAAGCTCTTGTCTCTATCTTCATCTGAGACGAGCGGTCTGCTTCTCTCCGGGTCCCTCCCTTCCCTCCCTCCCTTCCCTCCCTCCCTTCCCTGCCATTCACGACTCAAATGAGCAAAGTTTAGGTATCAGAGCAATTATGAGCTGAAATTAAAAACTGTGAGTGATCGAGAAGGGAAGGGCGGTGTTTGCTCAGCTGAAAAGATTGTATGAAAGGATTTGAAGGCAACATGATCTGGACCGTGCACCACCTCTGCTGTAGGCTGCAGTTTTATGTCAAAACAGGGGGGAATATAGTCCAATGAGAATGAGATTTGCTTTCTTCTCACTCCTGTATTTCTTATTGCGCCCAATTTTTCTCCCACAGCGTGCGCAGAGAAAGCGTGGCATTAGAGCAGGGGTGTCGAACTTATTTTCGTTCAGGGGCCAAATAGTGGGCCGGACCAAAATAATAGCATAATAATCTAAAAATATCTACAACTCAAGATTGTTCCCTTTTTTTTCATTTGAAAATGTTCACATTTAATAAACTCAGTTTTTACCTAACATTATGAACAACCTGACATTTCTTTAAAATAATAAGAGCAATTTCAACAGTAATAATTTACATCACAGTTTATCTACAAAGGCACAACACATTTAGTCACAGGTATCTTGAAGGGAACAATATAGTATTTTACTTTAAGATCAAAACAACTTGTTAAAATCTAGAAATTATTTAACATTCATTTCTACAGCTGTGTAGTAATCCTGACCACCTGCACTGACACACCACCATACAAACTAAAGTGGGAACTATTTAGGAAGAAGGTTAAGTAACCCCCCTGCCTTGTACATGTATAACATGTATACATACAAAATACATAAAAGTTGTGAAAATTGCAGTTAATCTCTTCTCTGTAATCTTTGCACTCTGCAAAGTCATCTCGCGGGCCGGATTGGACCCTCTGGCGGGCTGGTTTTGGCCTGCAGGCCATTATGTTTACACCCCCGCATTAGAGTGTGTGTTTCATGGGAAAAATAAACTCTCCTGAGAAACAGGAAGGGAGACACATCCATCACCTCCTCCTGCCACCAACACACACTCAGTCCCTGCTTGCCACTGTTCCCCACTGTAACAATGGATGTTTCCTGGAGACCGGAGTCACGGTGACGGAGTGACGCCGAGACGCCAGTGTGTGAAAGCTGAAGATACCGGCGGAGAGGAACAAGCCAAGGTCTTACTCAACCAGGACTGTTCTTTTTACAGATTCATATGTTTCCTCAACACTCATGTCTTAACATGACGCCAACATCTGGCATGGGAAGGTGCAGCTCATGGCTTTTGAATACAGCATGACTCATGCTGCGATCCATTCACATTTGAAGTGGGAGTTTGGAACTGGGAGTGACGTCACATTCGAGTTGACTGTGTTCCAGTAGCACAAGTCATACAAAGATGGAGGCTTGCAGGAAAGTTGTTGGCCTTGTTAGCAATACCAGTTGATACCTACGCTCTAAACATCATAGCAACATATCAACAGATAGAGCAGTATATGAACAGTTGATGTAATGTGCCATAGATAATACAGAAGAGCAAAACAATTTATATTATCAATGTTTTCTCTTAATGTTCATATGCAGCGACCCCATTTTGAATGATGATCTCGGGTATGGCGAAGTATCTCGAGTTTTCAAGTAGGAATTCCGACCTCAGGGGGTATTCAAGTTGAAATTTCCGACTGGGAACTCGGATACTCCCACTTCCCAGTATAACTGGAACGCACCATCAGGCCAATCAGCACAGTTCAAACACAGATTCCTATCTATTTACAGGCTGTAACAGCTTCACCTCTCAGGTATGGACTTTACTTGCTGCTGTTCAGGAATCACTCCATCTTCACTAGTATTTTCACTGTTAGGGAAGAGGAGGGATAATGATTCATACCCAGATGAAACACTGAAGGCTTCACACTCCCTCTATTAGTTTGATATCTTCAGAGCAGCAGAGAGTGAATGTGGTGGTTTCCCCTTGAGGCCTTGTCAGGTTCCTGCCTCTCTTTGTCAGGCGAGCTCTCCTCTCCATCAGCTCTAACTGAACAGAAGCCGTCAGTCTCACAAAGCCCTGACAGCCAGGATGGTTAGATGAGTGTGCCACCTCGCCCTGATCCACCCTCACCCAACAACCCCCAGACATACAGGGGGGTTACATGAGTTCAGGGCAGATGTGTTTGTGTCTCAGGCCACGTTTACACGGATACGATAACGAAAACGAACCTTAGTCGATATCAAAAAAGTCTTCCGTCCACACGGTATCGGCTCAAGAAACGTGTCCGTCCACACGACACGCTGGAGACGCTGTAGTACATATGCCGGGCCTGTAAGTGGCGCTGTACTTCCGCCACAAAATACACCAAAAGCAGCGAAGAAGACCCCCCGAGCATGGTTGCCATGGTTGCCTGGTTGCCCTTCTGTTTATTCTCCGTGGTGGATTTAGCAACATGTAGTTCATGTAGTTCTCCATGTCCACTTGTTGCTGATGGTTGTGGTAGAGGAGCTGTAGATTTTGCACTAACATCTGTAGCATGGTCAGTAGCAGACAGTAGCTACTGACCATGCTACAGCAGTGAGCAGCAGAGGTTGTTGGCGAAAACACATCAGCAATGACGCGGGTGACGCGGGGGTGAGCAGGAGAGGTGGGGAGAGGCGGGGCTATGGCGTCGTCGTTATCAGGACATGATCGTATAGGACGTACACACGGAGCCGTTAGGCCCCCCAGAGCGTTTCGTCTGCAGATCTACCGTGACCCGTTACCGTTTGAGGGCTCTGTTTCCGGGGTTCCGTTACGGCCTCGTGTGGACGAACTGTCCATACGATAGAGAACTGTAGCGGATACAACCCGTTTCGTCTCCGTGTAAACGTGGTCTCAGCAGGGTTGGGAGTGTTACTTTACAAATGTATTCTACTACAATTACTAGTTACATGTAGAATAAATGTAATCAGTAACCTAATCTGAGTATCACAATGTAAAAGTTATGTAACCTGATTACTTTCCGTTACTTTTGGATTACTTCAAAATCAAATGCAGTCCAAATAAAAACAAGAAATGTCAATAAAATGGATTTTATTAATGTATATTATGCAAGATAACAGAACAATATAACCTTAAAAAAGAAGAAACCAAGATATATAGTATCAAATAAAATCATTGGCTAGGCCTACAGAATAGTTTACAAATAATGTTTTAGTTTGAATTTGTATTAAATGTGTCCACCAACTGCATACAAAAAGATATTTAAAAAAGAAGAATGAAAGTAGCCATAGTGAAAACCAAAAAGAACATTAAGGCAGTACGTCTATAATATATCGATCTTTATTTTAAAATGTATTGTAATCTTGCTAGTAAGAGCCATTTAAAAAAACACCAGTAATCTGATTATGTTTTTTTATGTTACTCTAAGGGACTAGTTACCATTTGTTTTGTATCCCTATAATCTCGTTACATTACTCCCATGCCCGCCTCTCGGCTCCATGGTAAAGGTGTAATCTGGAGAATGAAAGGCTGTGAAAACACACAGCTACCACATTCCCTTCAATGAGCCAGACAAGGGCCAAACATCTACTGGAGATGTGCTAGATTTGTGTGTGTGATGTGTGTTTAACAAACCTAATGAGCAGCAGGAAGTTGTACAGCGAGTGATCTTAGGCCTTTGTCCTCCAAATATTGCCTCGTAGACCCCGTCCACACGGAGACGATATCAGTTGAATCCGCTAACGTTCTCTATCGTTTTAGAAGGTTCGTCCACACGAGGCCGACACGGAAACGCGGATTCGGAGCCCGAATCCGATACACTTTGATAACAGCTCCCAAAGTGGGTAGGTCTGAAGACGAAACGCTTGCGGCTCCGTGTGTACGATCATTCCCTTGAAACGATGACGCTGCTTTTGGTGTATTTTGTGGCGGAAGTACAGCGCCACTTACAGGCCTGGCATATGTACTACAGCGTCTCCAGCATTTTCGAGCGTTTTCATGTGGACGGACACGTTTCTTGAGCCGTTTCCGTGTGGACGGAAGACTTTTTTGATATCAACTTCGGTTCGTTTTCGTCTCCGTGTCGTCTCCGTGTGGACGGGGACTTAGACTACAAACAGTACTATGATTACATTACATTGCATTTAGCTGACACTTTTATCCAAAGCAACGTACAATAAATTCAATAATGCATAAAGGTACAAACTCAGAACAACAAGAAAAGCGCAGATATATTCACTTCATATAAGCCAAACCAAGTGCTGGTGCCTTAGTTTCAAACAGGGCTAAACTATTTTTTTTGACACGCCATTGAAAAAATGTAGGCACAGTGTTGAGTGGACAGTAAGAATACTCATACAGCCTTCAATATGTGTTAATGTCAACAAAAAATTGTGATTTGATTAATCAGCATTGCAGCATTTAAAAATTCTGCAAGTATAATCAGCCATGATATTTTATGTTTGGGAAGCAGAATAAACTTAAATTAAAACACCCCACTGTATCACTCCTTAAGTGTGCCATTTTGCGTTACAATTGTGGACGTCAATAAACAACTTTCTCAGATTTAGCCGACTTCACTCACAGCTGTGCAGCTCCCAGAGAGACAATATAAAGGGTGTGTTTGTTTCTGTGTGAGTGTGTGTGTGTGTGTGTGTGTGTGTGTGTGTGTGTGTGTGTGTGTGTGTGTGTGTGTGTGTGTGTGTGTGTGTGTGTGTGTGTGTGTGTGTGTGTGTGTGTGTGTGTGTGTGTGTGTGTGTGTGTGTGTGTGTGTAGGGTGTGACAGAGAACCAGGGCTAATGTTTTGGCTGTTGTCTGATTGTGTTAGCTGTCATTAGTGCTCTCCTGGTGGGGTTAGGCTGATTTCACAGAGTGTGTTGGGCTTGGCTGCTGAAGAGGCTGCTGGGACGGTGATCAGAGACTGACGGAGACTCTTGCCAGGAGGCCACACACAGAAATAAATGCTCTTTGGGCCTGGGTGTAGTAGAATGCTGGGAGGATAATAAAGTACAAAGGTGTGCTGAGTTCTCACACTACAGAACTCCTCCGCTCCTACACTGGTGGTCAGTGGCTGCCTGAATCTGCTTCAAGACACTGGGACTGGCCTATCATGCGGGGAAGGGATCAGGTCCTTCTTACATCAGGACATTGTTAAACCATACTCTGCAGCAACTGCCCAAAGAGTGTGCTCACTTGCGAATGGAGAAAGAAAATAACTCTGGATTTGGCTTGCAGCACATTTTACAACTTTTAGTGCCTAAAGATTTAAATATGGGCTATAAGTATTCGTACGGGGTAGTTTAATTCGTTTAAAAAGAAAAACATCTGCTGATTTACAGATGTCTCCTTCCCAATGTAAGTCAAAGGCGTCAAGTCTATTTGGGCCACATGACATCTCGGACTGACACGGAACACAATTTTGACACTACGAAAATGATATTCAAAGTCCGCCGCACTTCCTTTGGGCTTGGTGGGACCCAGGAACCTCTCAACAGAAATACTGTTTGCTTTGTTTGCTATCCTGGCAACAAAATGGTGGAAGGAGCTCCACATGGATATCAGGACAGCTGAAAGTCTACACATTGTCTGTTGCAGACTGAAACCCTCTTGTTTCACTTGTAACTTGGCCAAAACATTTTTATTTTTATTTGCACCAACTATAAATGCTATAAATATATATACAGTTTATAGTTCATTTTGCACCAGCACCTATGAGTTGGGCATATACCAGTTTTTTCTTGTTGTAAACTTATAATTGTCTGGTTTATTGCACTTGTTGTAAGTTGCTTTGGATACCAACGTCAAATGTGTTTTTAATCAAAAAGTTACCGATAGAATGATAAAACAAAACTGCATTGGAAAATGAAACTTCTCGATATTCTTTGTATGAAATTAGAACTTTTAAACAATTTCTAACACCTATCCTACCTGCAGGACATTAGCACTACATAGTGCGTTCATGCTATGACAAGAACATACGTGTTGACAGAATCATTGAGCATCTTTGCTGTTATTTTATTTTTTCAGATGAGTGCAATACTGCTTGAGGACAATTCATGTGGGGGTCACTAACTGCTAAAGTGATTTTCAATTGCTTTCCTGTGATTGTCTCAATGCTTAGCACTCACATTGTCTTCTTTTTTCAGAAGCACCACCCATCTAAGCAAAAGTGTTGAATAAAAAGATCCAAAGGGGGGTTCATGAGCCATGTGCAGACAGGCAGGTCTGTTCTTACCCACCGGAGCATGGTGATGAATTGCGTTTGATCTTAACTTGAATTTACGTGCCAGGCAATTTGCAGTTACTATAGGAAAATGTGTAAATAACATTTTACTCAGACAACATAAGGAAGTATAGAAAAAACGAAGAAAATGTCCCCTTAGGCAGAAAAACGTTATTATTATTTTAATGAACCTTGTTGATGTCAAACAGGCTGGATCTTATCATATTTCCTAAAGGATTACATGAATAAACACTTGAGAAAATGTGTTCATCTTCATATCCATTGTTGACAGCACAAATGTGAGTTGGCTTTTGTGTATATTGGCTTGTTTTTGTATAGGCTCTAACTCAAATCGACCTAACAACAAGTGAGAAGCACACACAGTTTAAGATCAAATATGTACCTTAGATTCATGCAGAGGCCCACTGTGCTGTAAAAGGAGTCCAGGTGCAGCTCTGCAGTCCAGCCATGTCATAAATCCACGACATGTTGTACAGACATTTGTGGTGCCCAGATGAATCCTAACAACTCTTCTTTTAGTTCAACTATCTAGTCAAAATGTCACTTTGCAATGCTTTGGCTTATGACCAAATACCTGCTAAAGTAATTCATTCCCATCTGCCTCCGCTGCAGTTTGAGTTGAGTTGTAACAAGCAAATGTTAGCATGCTAATATAACACATTTTAAAAGCTAAACTAAGCTTTGCATGGCACACCCATGCGCCACACCTTTCTATATGACTAATACAGTCAAACTTTGTGTTCAATTGCAATTTTTTGGCCCAGAGGAAGGTCGTTGTGAGGCATGGCAACAGCTAGTCAAACCTCACAGCCAATAGCACTGCTGTACGAGATCTTTCTGTGCATCGGCAGGGCAAATAGTGGAACTGAATCATCGAATGAAACGCTGCAGTATAATTACTCATTAAGCCACCTATTGATGAGAGTAAATGATGTAATCTAATGCTCACTGATTAACACTAAGGGGTTCAAAATACTGTTAGTTAGCAGCTGTTGCAAATGTTAAACCTCAAACATCAAATCATATCCTAACAAGTCATTACTTCACATGGTTGTACTATGATTGTGGATTTTCTTTTTAAAACAGCCATAATCTCTTTGCTGACATGCTTTGTTTCTCTACATGCTTTGTAGAGTTCTTTCCTCTTCTTTTCCCTCCTGCTGTGTTTACGGCGCTGCACTCTGAAGACCAGCATGTGCTTGTTCCAATTTAAATATATAGCATCACTATTCAATCAACCCATAAAGGTTCCTATCAGGGGTTAAATGTGTTAATAAAGAGCCTCCAGGTCTCCCCCGCCCTCCCCTCTCACCCCAACCTCCTCTCCCGCCTTACCCATCACCCCACCATCCACTTTGGTGACTGATGTCCTGATTAAACAGGGAGGGTGATTGATCCATCATATCCATCACCCTGCCTGTCTGCGGCACAGTATGGTGTCATCCCTTTGCTCTTTTGTGCAGAATTCCGACCTTTGTGCCGCACACGTGTGAGCATACATGTGTGCCCCCCCCCCCCCTCTCCTCCTGTGCGCAGAGCACTCTCTATCCCCATGTGAGAGGGTGACAAATGTAATTTGGTCGTCATCGTCAGCGGTAATATCATTTCTTTCACATGTGTGTTTAAGTGTTCGGGGACACCATATGTTCATTGTGCGAGTGAAAGTGAGGTTGGGGGGGTTGGGAGATTTTGTGTCCAACACAGGCTAAGGTGTCACTGGGCCTAAATGGATTCTCCCTCTCTCTGTGTTTCCCCCCTCATCCATCTCACTGACAGTGGCAGAAACAGTAGCCTCCCTGAGCGCTGCTGCCGGGCCCTCGGCTAACAGTAGGAGGCCCCCACTGTATGGAGGCCTTGTGCTCTGGAGGAAGCCCGTTCACAGGCGGGTTCACTTGTTGAGGACACCCCACCGGCGCTGTGTTGACCTCTGCGGGACCAGAATGGAGCGGCCAGGTCCCAGAGCCATTTGTCTCCTGGATATTTTGACACCTATCCGTGGCCCTTCACCTTTTTCCAGAGCTGTAAATGTTACAAACACAAATGATCCCACTAATCCATCCTATGTGCTTGAAGTGATCATGAAATATGAAATGAGCCTGTCACTTTTTGTTAGCTATTTCCACATGTCGAACCGCACACAATTTTAGAAAACACCGGTCTTTGTTACTTAAAAATGTAATATATCTAGAGGATAATTTATAGCGTAATGGAAATTGATACAAATAACAAAAAACAATAATTATCAAGTATAATGATCATAAACTAGAAGGTAACTTGCAGGGTGCGGACCTCTGCCCAATAGAGAAAAATGATACGTGATTCATGCTGTGATTAGGGTCCACACCAAAATGTATCTGGTTCTCGCTCAGCCCACCCAATTTCACCAGGTTTCAAGAAAATTGTGCTAGTAGCTTTTAGGTTATCCTGCTAAAAAAAAGACAAACAAAATATTCGCCCTTTCAACATCAGTCGGATGTGAGATGAATGTTGATTTTTCATTACCTCATCCTCGCCCCTGATGCTACCAGCTCAAAACGATACATGAATCCCCCTGAACAACAAACTGCTGACTATGCAACATTATGAGAGGGACAGCCTGCTAACTAGCTTTGATATAGATTTCAGAATCATACCTATTCCAAGGGGGGGGTACTGTGCGCCTATAACATTAAGCCTAGACGCCCCTCTCAAAACAGCTTTTGCTAATAGCTCAAAAACCCGTCGAGGTAACAATCCTGACGTTATGTAACATATCTGAAAGCTTAGGCCCTCCTTATAACATTGTATAACCCTCAAAAGGTGTTTCTGGGTCGACAGGAGTGATTTTGATGGAGCAAGTCACATATGTTTTTTGGTGAATCATAAATGTTGGGCTACGGAAAAGGGGTCCACATGGACCCTCGTTGACATAGATAGAATCGGAGGGATGAAACCCTCTTTAATGGCACACAGAGCACACACAGTGAAATGTGTTCTCTGCTTTTAACCCATCCTAGTACCAGGAGTCTAGTACTAGGAGCAGTGGGCAGCTATTGTACAGTGCCCGGGGAGCAATGGGAGTGGGGGGGGTTGTCTGGCGCCTTGCTCAAGGACACCACGGCAGGGCCCAGGAGGTGAACTGGGACCTCTCCAAGTAGCAGTCCACCCTCCATATTTAGGTCTGGTCGGGGACCTGAACCGGCGACACTACAGCACACAGTCCAAGCCCCTACTGACTGAGCCACTGCCGGACGGACAGATCCCGACAATGAGTAGGAAGCAGAAGGTGTCATTCGGACAGACTGTAGGAAACATTTATATTCTAAAGCTCACTGTGGTATTAACTGCTTTCCAATATCAGATGATGAATGCTCATTGAATATTGATCATCTGCCTAGTTACGTCTGTCATTGTCATTTATTATTGATTGTTTTCTCTGCTACTTAAAAGTGATTGTCTATCTATCTATCTATCTATCTATCTATCTATCTATCTATCTATCTATCTATCTATCTATCTATCTATCTATCTATCTATCTATCTACACTGAAAAAGCTGAGACGTTGACTTTAAATATATGTAGTATGTCAACCAAATATTAGGTTCATTTTAATATTATTGTTTTCAACTAACCGAATACAGTTATGTGAAATTTGTTGACATAATACAATTCAGTTTTTCAGTCTATCTATAGCTGTTGAGGTATCATACATACTTGGACTCCCCCTGCTTCTCTTTTTGATCTGAACACAATCTGAAGGCAAACTAAGAGTTGTTGGTGGGCCACAGCCACTAGTTCAGGAGGAGAGAGGCTAACGAGACGCAGGAAAGAACACCCAAAAACAAGTGAACAAACTGTGGTCGTAATGCTCGCTGTGTTTGCAGCATTCTGCCTGTTTGTTTTAACCTGCCTGGACTGCCAGATGGGTGGTGCTTCTGAAAAAAGAAGACAATGCGAGTGCTAAGCATTGAGACAATCACAGGAAAGCAATTGAAAATCACTTTGGCAGTTATTCAGTGACCCCCACATGAATTGTCCTAAAGCAGTATTCCACTCATCTTGTGCTCCCAGCAGGTTAAAGAAATGCGGGGACTAATTTGATAAGGGGACCGTGACCCTGGTGTGTTTTGGGAAACATGGGTGGAGAGAAAGACTTAATGAGTTCCATAAGTGTGCAGAGAGAGGAGCAGGAGGACAGGGACAAATGGAAACACGGAGCTTGGGGAACTGTCAGCACTCTGCAGGCTGAGTTAAAAGAGGCATTACATGTGAGGGAAAATCCACTTAGTCAGAATCAGAATTCCTTTATTAGTCCCACAGAAATGAACTTAGTCACAGCAAAGGTACAGCTGACTGTGCATGCCGATTTTATCTAATAGTGCGTTATTTGTATTTTTCCTCTATCTATACTTTGCTGTAACAATGTACATTTCCCCTCTGTGGGACGAATGAATGATCTCTGACTCTGAGGAATTCCGATTCTGATTGCAAAACAGTGTTGTTATTATTATATAGTGAGTTGTGTGTGTGGTGGTCTACCAGGGGCCGTGTTAATACGTTTGAGTGATAATCAAAAGGCACAATGAAGGTTTAGCATGAAGGTTTCCTGTCAAGTCTTTACTCGGACAGAGCTCAGTTTGATGGTAATGATCATATCAATAGCATGCAGCTACAGCATTTCAAAGTCCCTCCCTGCAGCAGCACAGAGATCAGCAGGTTGATAGCAGCAGGCCCAGAGGCCTGCTAACTGCAGCACATGAAAGACAAGCTATTCTTTTATCAAGACAATAGAGGTGGATGGGCCCCCGCCCTAATTCTTATTCAATATGGAGCGAGGCTCTCCTGCAAGAGGTGGCTTCTTTCATCAGACTCTGGTAAAACACTCGCTCCCTCTCCAGGGCGCAGCTAAACTCAGCTGACCCCTGACTCTGAGAGTAAAATCTCCTGAACCCGCGCTCCTTTCTGCGCCCATCCTGCTCGCGTAAAGACTGTTAATTGGAAGAGGAAAGGAAAAGCGTAGATCTGTAAAAACAGTACTCTGGAGAATTCGTAGAAGAGGATGTTGATGCTAGGGAAAGTAAGTGAATTCTCATGTTTGCAAAGTCATCCATGTTCACTCCTACGTAAAAGTATTGAGGGACAGGTTCACAGTAACAGCTGCTCTCAGGTCAAACTAAAATAACCTGCACACTATCATCTGTTACACCTTTGAAGTCAATACACTTTTTTATACATAAGATCAAGCCCCTTTAGACATTTCAACCTAAATGTGGTTTTAATCTTTATTTGTTTGTCCCAATAGGAGGCAATGTAACGGAGTATCACTAGTTTGGACTCAATAGCATTTAAATAAATATTAAATGAATGTCTTTTCTTTAGAGAAATTACTAGATCACAGTGCTTGTGCTCTGGTACGTTGGCAAACATTGTCAATCCTTGATATCATGACTTTCCAACTCACAGCGCTCTCTCTCATGCAGCATGTGTGTGAGCTTTGTGGCTCTTTCTGACTGAATTACGCTGAAATACAGACCAAAATTGGAATGGAAGTTCATCCTTCCCTGGAAATGCCTTAAAACCCTGTTATTGAGAGACTGCAGTGGCTCGGTACAAGCTGGAACATTTCAAACTTGCTGTGTGATGTACAGTCATTTCAGAAATGTCTGCTTTACATATTTCCCACAGAAAGAACTCCTGGCCTTATAGATTGAAAACCACTGACAAATCAACTCTTGTGCCTCAGACCTCGCATCGGTTTCTCACACGCTGCCACTAGACCTCTCCCACGAGTCCTCAGAGGTGCCCTGCCTCCCCAGGAGCTTGCCGCAAGAATTGTATTAGTCCCTTTTATCCAAAGACCTCACATCACCTCTACTCCCGGCACAGACACACTCTGAAAACCAAACCTCCCCCTCCATATTTCCTTTTCTTACTTTATGCTGCTGTGACTGACAGCTGTATTGAGCTGGATGAGTGCTGTGACAGCGGCTCATTATGTGTACTAGCCTGATTTGGGAACGCCCAGTGGCCTTATGACACCCAGTGAAAAAACCATGACACCCTCTGGGGTTTAGCGCTGTCACACCAACACGTACGCACTCTCAGACGCACACAGATGAATAATCCACATCTCCATCTACACTGTTTAAGGGCTGCAAGCATAATCATTTTTATACTAGACGTATCTGCTGCTGATATTTGCTAACTGATACAAAACAAAAAAAGTACATATTTAAGAGGCCAAAAACAGTATTTTCATGAACGCTGCTTGTGATTGTTTCATCTTTTTCCATCTTTAACAGGTGTCGATAATGGTTTTTGTTGATGGATTAATCCAAAGACGACTAATCGTTGCAGCTCTACACACACACAGCCTCCTATGAATCAACCCTCAGAACTCCTTATGAACTCTACACACTTTTACACAGAGTCAATCTCCTCATGTATGCAGTACAACTATCCTGCCTTCACAAAAACATAATGTTGAAAAATGACAAATGTCTCCCAAACAAATGTGGCCATTTATCACTTTAAGACTTAATCAAATAAAAACCACATGCCTTTGATCAAAAATGCATATTTGGCCACTTCTCGTTGTACACTCTTGGCAAACACAAACACAAAGTTATCTCATTAGCGAGCCAAGTCTCCCTGGACCGCAGGCAGCTACTGTAAATACACTTCCACCATCTGGAGTGTGTGAGTGTGTGTCTCTGCTGGCGGTGACCTGACGTAGCCTCTTGCTAGGTGGTACCAGCATGCCAGGCCTGGGACAGCTGTCTCCGTCTCTCAGCCCCCCCCCTGTGCCGTGCCTCAGAATCAGCAGGTCCTCAAGAAGTCATTTTATTTCCAACAGACTGAAACTGAAAACTTCCATTCTGCCATCTTGTTGTGGACATAAACGCCAGCTGAAGACACATCTTTTCAGATTAGTTTTTTCATTTGATTTGAGCTACAAAATACCCCAGAATCCAAACATCTTTGGAAACACTTAGCTATGTGGGTGGCTGGGGGTTCATTGGTTTTTTGGTTTGTTTTGCAAGTATGAATGGAGATGCAATATTATTTGGTGACAACCATTTTCATCTGCCTTGTTGTCCTTTAACTAATATATATTTTATGTATGTACTTTTTTCTTTAAAAAAAAAGTATTGTATCTATTCATTTCTTCTTATGTCTTCCCTAATTTTACTGAGGGGTCATTATTGATTTAATTGTATTTATAATTTGTTCATACCTTTTACCTCCTCATTAAACTCTTTGTTGCTATGCTAACCTGAAGTGAATTTCTTGTTCTCTGTTTTAATGTGTGATGTGTGCCATGTTGTTAAAGCCCTTTGAGCTGCACCTGGTGAATGAAAAGTGCTATACAATTAAAGCTTCATTAATATTATTATTATTCTCATCATTATTATTGTTCTTATCATTATCTTTGCTGCCTTGTCACTGCTATCTGAACAAATTATTTTCTGCTGTGGTCTTCAACTGTTTACTCCCGGCCCCCCAGGTTGGAGTCTTGTTTAACTTTAAGACGACCCGCACATATTCATGTTGCGTACTCCAGTATGTGACCTTCTGCTGACCCTTGAGCCACTTTCATGTCCCAGGTTAGCAGCGCAGCCCCTGGGGAGTGTCCGGCGCCCGCCCCCCCCCCCCGCAGCCCCGGCAGATAAAGCCTTATCTGGCCCAGCCGGAACATTCCACAGGTGTGAAACCAGCAGTTAACAAGCGCTCTGTCATTAACACTCTGACGGACCGCCTGATAATGATGGCTGGTACATACCTGCTAAGGACGTCCAGCAGGTATATATCAGACTCTGCCTCAGAAAGGGATATGGAATAACTTCAACTACAAGTGGAAACTAATATATTTGTGAGCATGCGTTCGGAGTCAATATAATTTAGGAGCACCCACCTGCGAAGTATGCTGCAGTAAAAAGTATTTTCACAGATCACAGTAGTTCTCAGTTTCACCGCCCCTAGTCCTGTTGGATCCCTCAAAGAGAAGGTGTTGTAAATACATGCCCACAGCTAGAAGGCTAGTAAACACTGCTGAGTCCCTCTACACACCTCTACAAACTAGTTTAGTGTTGTGCTGACTGAAAGTGTTTTCCATTTGAGTAATGAATGAAACCAACCAACCAAACTGGCCAGTAGTTATTATTGTAAATCATCTGACAGGAATAAGCAGAGGGATGTTCTGCAGAAAAATGCAGAAAATAAGCTCTGTGGCAAACACATGTTTATGATACTTACCACTTTTTGTTCAGCAGGATATTCTCCATACATTAACACCACTTTCCACACAAGTAAAAACTAACGTTAGGCTATAAACAAACTACATCAGAGTTGCACGTCACCACAGATAAGCTTAATACAGCTAATGTGACACATAGAAGCTTTGGACATTCACAACTGGAGTATTAACTGCTCCTAGTACTAGGATGGGTTAAATGCAGAGGTACAATGTCACTGTGTGTGCTGTGCTCTGCATGTGTGACAATTAAAGAGGGTTTCATCCTCCAATTATATATATATAACTGACATAGTTTATGTCGTAGAACAAAACATAAAAATCCCTTCAGCTTGTGTTAACCACAGACCTTATTTCAGGATGTTAACCACAAATACGTAAAAAAAAAAAAAGACTAGTAGTCTTTTCAGGGTTTCAGACTCTTTTCTGCACCACTCATTTGAATTCCAACTCAAGCTATTTGTAGTTCTGATAGGGGACTCACTCAACTCAATAATTCATAAGTGTTCTTACCTGCTCTCACCATCACACAGTCCAGCAGTGGGAAATGCTAAAATGTGCCATAGCCTCATTAGCAATGCAGTGGAGATGTCACACACTTTCAACATCGCATTATTTGCATTATCCATCATTAGAATCACGCATTGTGGTCACAGCCTGCAGCACTCAGTACCCTGCTATTGGGCACTGCCATCTGGCCTGGCATCATGCATATTCAAAGAGGAGCAGAACCTGACATCACACCGCCCAGCCGTATTCACAGCCACCTCGTACTGAACCATAACTTGTCGCCTGATATATTTGGATCAGCCTTTACTAATGACTGGGCAGGGAATCAGGTGGCTGCAGGCAGTGTGTGTGCAGCTCTGTGTTTGTTTACCAGTTTTCTATTTGTTTGAAGTGACTAATTGTGTCCAGTGGTGATGGTGACCACCAGAGGAGACCCCACACTCATCACTGCAGGGGATCCCCTTGGATGAACCAACATCTGTTTCTGTCAATCACACACAGAGAATACATGTGTGTATTGTATCTCATCTCACTCCTCCTCACCTCTACTCCCAGTCATTAGTGTGAGGGTCTAAAACCTCATGTCCGCTGCATGGTTCCTGGACCCTCTCAGTGTAGGTGGGATTCTCATACCTCTTCCACCGTCCACCGGCGTTTAGCCTTCCGTTTACTCAAGGCCTTTTTTCATTATGATCTTACTTGTAATAGTCTGACATTGCAACCTGTGTATCCAATATATTGATTACACCCGATAGCTGCTATAATAGAAGAAGGAAAACAACACGAAAACTAGCTGCTCTTCAAAACAGTCAATAACAGCGAACGGGTGGTCATGGTAAAAATAAACAGCATCACACTGTACCTGGTAAGTGTTGCCTGACTTCATATATGTGTGTTATTTTGTATACGTTTGTGGTCGCGCTATAGTCACTTAGCAATCTGAGAGCTACTGAATCCTCCTGACCACACAGGAGGAGGAGGAACGCCTGCGCTCTGTCGATAGGACGCAGTTGCATTAGGTTAGTTTATTTTCTTGCTGCCACTTTCTAAAAATCTATCACGGACCTCTCTTATAGCAGGGTCAGCCGGCCAGTCCCTCAGGTGTCTGCACTTGTGAACTCTCGCAGCTAGTATGTGAAGTTGAGTTTAACTTCTGCACGCAGTTTGAACTTTCTCTCTAGCAGAGAACAGTAAAGCCTCACTGTTTACCAGGTGCTGCTTTATGGCAAACCACTGACAGGCCTTTGTCCAGAGGCCCTGAGAGATCAATGTGTCTGTCACTTATCAGCCTGTATCTGTCACTGAGGTTAGCTGTGCTTTCATAGAGGTCAGAGGACATTGTTCGACAACAACAAAAAATCGATCTTTACAAACGCAGTGGCTATTTGGTCAGAAGTCTTTAAGAGCTGATCTGCAGCACAGTTGTGCTAAAGAGGTTAATTATGCTAATTGTCCGTGCCTCTACTGTGACATGTCTCCATGCTTTAATGTTCAAAAAGCTCTTTATTTTTCTCATACTGCCTGTGCTGCAGCACCTCTACCAGAGCCCAGTCTGCTCTGATTGGTTAGCTGGCCGGCTTTGTTGTGATTGGTCAACCGCTTAGGGATGAGTCGGAAATGTGCCGGCCCTGAGCAAATCATGTACAATCTGTTGTAGCGCTAGCCAATAGAAGATGGAGTGTTACAAAATGATGCCACTACGTTACAGAAGTAAACAAAGGAGTCCAATAGAGGCGTTTCAGACAGAGTGTGGAGGAGAGAAACTCCTTCTGGAGGACACTTTCAGATTTCAGCCTTTGCAGAACATTTACATGCAGTAAAACCTATACAACTACAGGAAAGGGGAAACCCTCAAAAGCATAACAGGGCCCCTTTAATGTGTAAGAATACAGAAGTAATACGGTTGAGAAATTGTAATGACAAATGAAGAGCTGTATAGGGTACACTTAAAGTGAATTAGATTTTTTTAGGTACTCCTTTCTGTTTCATAAAATTGGAGCGAGCCACCCGCCATAAGACCGAAAACCATGACTTTAACCCACAGGCTAAGTCAATGGCAAGGCATTGTGAAATAAGCCTAAACCTGAAATGCAGATCACATTTTATGGAAACAAACACATTTACATTTAAAAGAATTATCTTCAGCAGTTGGATTGCCTTAAGCTTTTAAATGCTGCACATGTTCCCTCTCTTCTGACAGCATTGCCAATGATTGGTTCTAAACTTCAGGATTAACTGCTTTACCAAGACTGCAAACATTAGATGTGAGCTGCTGCATTAAGTCTTGCTGCTGGTGATTTCTAGTTCTCATTAGACTTAGTCATTATTGGAAACTGATGAAATACTAAAAGATGTTAACCTCAAATGACGTTGGAATCTTCCTCTGAAGCTTGAACACAGAGCTGCCTTTATTCACATCAACTGGAATTAAGTCACATTATTGATTTCCTTAGTGTTGGCGATGGAGGTTTTCCTGCACGATCATCAACTCTCTGACTTCAGGCTGCGCTGAGAAAACTAAGGTGGGCAGAGATGAATAGAAAGTGAGAAAGGGATAAAGGCAGACAAGAAAAAGAGATATGAGAGAGTAATGAGGGGGAAAAAGAGAAATATGCGTGGGAAAAATAATACCAAATCAGCAAATCAGAACAGCAAGAAAGGGATAAAGAGAGACGGAGGTAGAAATTGTGAGAAGAGTGGGAAAGTGTGAACAGGTGACGGATGATGCAAGAAGAAGGGATTTGTGGGTAAGGGAGGACAAGCAGAGGAGAAGTGGCTGCAATCGATAGAGAGGCGGATCAATCTGCTGTCCAGAGAGGAAGACTGATCAGGATAAAGAGAGCATTCATCACGACACAATCCTCCTACCTGCACACACACAAACACACACCCACACACCCACACACAATCCTAAAGCCCCTTTCACACATGCATTATAACCCTGAAATTATCGAGCAATTACCCGTAGGAGCTGTGTGTGAGAGTGCAAATGTTCGAATCATTCTGACCTCACATTGCCCTGCAGCTCCCTAAGTCTGTGTAATGCAGCTGATTCTTCTGTTGATGGGGTTTCTGTGTGACTTGGGTGAAACCCCCACGAAGTTGAATCCAATTTTGGAATGGCCGTAGTGGCCAAACAGTGGTACTACATCGTCCGTTACGTAATTTTTGCCCAAAAATACTTTTTTTACCATTGACTTGCATTGGGAAAGAAACGTCTGTAAATCAGCGAACTCCGAGTTAAAAAAAAACATAAATTCCGTCTCCATTCATTTGACTGAGCCAAGAGCAGGAGATTGGAGGCGGGGCTTAGGGGGAAATCGGATGATCTGGGTATTTTCTGAATCTACAGTCACTCCATTGGCATTTTCCACTTGTGAGCCTCCAAGCAACTCTCATAGAAATGAACGATGTCACGCCTACGACACTGTATCCAGTTCTCTTTATACATCCATGGGGGACCCCAGAAGAAAAACAATATTCGAGGGTAAGGAAGAACAGTCATTTACATGAAGGCGCCTATGAAAATTCAACTGGTGAGACGATGTGATTCTTGGAATTCCACACCGAACAATCAGTCAAATTCAAGGAATGGCAAGTACTTGTTGTTTAATGTCCAATTACAAGCTGGCAATGTGACTGTGTCATGTTGAGGTTCTGCACACCAATGCAAACCAAACCAGAAAGAGTATTTTAGCAAGTGAGAAAGCTTCTGATACAGATAATCTCCGGTTGTGTGCCACATGTGTGAAAGAGAGACTCCAGGAAATTCTTAAACCTGATTCCCTGGGCATACTCCGGAGTTCTATTAAATGGCAAAAGAGAAGGCCTACCTAAACCCTCTTCCTCCTGTGCCATCATATTGCTTGATCAGCACATCGTTACTTTCCTCCAAAAATGTCCTGTTTTCACAACCTGGCAGTGACCTCCTCACAAACAATTAACCGGCCACATTTACTAGATAAACACTAAAGAGTGCTCCCCAATCACGGAACCCTGCTTTGACCTCTCTGTGATTACACCCCCGCTCTGTGTGGGATGGTATGTCCTGTCCCTGCAGAAAGACAGACACTGTCCTCTGTCACAACACGGAGGCTGCTGAGATAACACTCCGAGGGCCAGCAGCTCACATCTGTGTCCCCTCAGAGGCTCACCGTGACCAGGCACTGCTCTTCCTCAAGGTGGGTGGCCATGTTTTCTATTGGCCACAAAGACAGGCCAACACATGAACATTAGCATTTTGGGGATTTAGTTGAATTTAGTATTCACGGGGGCTAGCAATTGGCTTAGCAAATAAAGCTTGAATCCTAGTTTTAGGATGTGCAAGGGTTCATCATGAAATAAATGTCATTCATTTTTCAATGCTTACCTTTTGTCGGCATTTTGTCGGATAAAAAATGGAAACTGTTGTCAAACCTGTGTTGCTCATCAATCTTTGTCAATAGCTTGGCATACTGTAGCAGTGTAAGTACGGATATTATAGCACCCTAATGGTGGAAAGAAAACAACCTTGTTGACTTGGCTGATTCAAAACTAGCAAAAAATAACCTTGCAATGTGTTTAAAACGCCATCGTAACACCAGATAAGTGCCGTTGTAGTATATTATTGGAACTATAGAAAGAATTATCCTGTACATGTTGCCAAACTTAAATAGTGGTGAGTCCCATGCTAGCTATGAATTCCAAATCCCAAAAAGAAAAGTCTCTTGGGAAATTTGAATAATTAAGAGATTTGTTTACTTTCACCACCTACGTTGCTGCCTTAGCAGCAGGCCGTGCTTCATCTGCTAAATAAATTAGAAGAAAACAAGTCTATCTGTTGTCCTCATGGATGTATAATAAGAACTGGATACAGCGTCGGAGGCGGGGTCTCGTTCTTTCCTATGAGAGCTGCTCATTGGCGCATGAAAGCAAAATGGCCCAACTTTTGAGAGAGCGAAACGTCACAGATTACCCGTCATGCCTGGCTGTCAGAGCAGAAGAACCCGTATATGCGCTCACAGAGCATGCGCCCCTTAAGCCCCGCCCCCTGAGCTCCCACTCTCGGCTCACTAGAATGAATGGAGAGAGAAAATAAATCTAGATTCGGCTTTTAGTGCATTTTACAATGTTAAGGACTTAATGATTCTAATAAGGACTATGAAATAGTTCATACTGGGTAGTTTATTTAGTTTAAAAAAAATTATCCACTGATTTACAGACGTCTCTTTCCCCATGTTAGTCAATGGGAAAAAGTATTTTTGGGCCGGGTGACGTCACGGACTGATACGGAAGTTGCAGTACCGCCGTTTGGACACAACGGAATTTGGGCACAGAGTCCGGCGCACTTCCTGGGGGCTTGGTTGTGCTCTGACAAAAGCCACAAAGCTAATGAAAATAAAAAAACGTCTTCAGCTCAGCAGATAATAGGGTAAGATCGACATGGTGAGCAGCATTCCGATGCGGTCGGTGTTCTTTTTCCATGACTGCCTCACCGCACATTATCCCGCGTATTACATGGCTACATACTAAAAAGAAAAAACATCTTCACATATTGTTGATATTAAATGATTTTATTGATTCAAAACTGATCATATTTCTTATAACTGCGGCGACAGCAACGTAACTTAGAATGACGTCAGCACTGATCAAGATGTTTTGTAGCTGTCCAAGTCTGTAAACAATGCCAGAGCCAATACCATGTTCCTGTTTACTTTATACTACTTCCTACTTCATGGTGTTTCCTGATGGATGAAAACTAATGTTTGTTGTCCACAGCTGACGATACATTTACTGGACTTCTTCCTGTGGATTGATATGACTGAACTTGGTCCCTTCATCCTCCTCCTAAGCAACGGTCTGTTAGTGAAAATGATTGAACCTCGGGAATGTCCAAATTAATCAGAATCTATTTTTCAACTAAGCTGTGTAATAAGGCATGACAAGCGTTTCACATCATGTAAGGCAAATGCTTTAAAGAGTGTATTAAAAATACCAGAGCATATATTCTTAGAATTAAGATATTTCTCTTTGCATTGACCACAGTGGCGGCGCCAGGGGGGCGCTAGGGGGTGAAGCACCCCCCAGGATAGCCATAGCACCCCCTAAGCACCCCCAAGAAATGTATGTCTTTCTTTTTTTTTATGTGTGAAATTCATAATTTGAAAAACGATTGATTCGAAAATAATATGCTACAGTACAGTACAAGTAGCCTACTGTGTTTCATTCAAGTTCTGCTCTGTGTGTGTGTGGCACGAGCCATTGTGTGTGCGTGCGCGAGCGAGAGAGAGAGAGCGTGCACCGGTACCGGAGATCGTTGTGGTTAGCATCTGGTGCTAGCTAGCTACTCTAACGGATATAAGGAGCTTTTTCACCAACAAGGTGGAGGGAGAACTCTCTCCTGTCAGACTGAGAGTCTCAGATAACCTCTTCTCAGGTGAAGTAAAGGACTCTCTCAATGTTTAGATTTATCTCAGTGGGTCTCAAACGGTTTGGTCACGATTAATGTAAATAAGTATTTCCGAGGCACACGTTTATATGATCATTATAGGTGTAATAAAATAAGAGCATAAATGAAAAACAGGTATGAAATACTATATGACAGTAAAACAAGAATACAGTTTAAAAGGGGAGATATTTGTAAAATATCTATAAAGAAATAGAAAATCTGTTTACAGTTCTGTTTCATATGGATGTTCAGAGCCTGGTATCCATAGATCTCTTAATTTTGCTCTCAAAGTGCACCAGATTGATGCATTTAATTTCAATATTTAAAAAAAAATCTTCCCGGGGTTGCATGCCCCGGACCCCCCTAGAGAATGTTAGGTCCACCCCCCCACTTAAAAGAAATAGCACTTTACCCCTGCTTACACCTATATGCCGTGAGCTGATTATCGAGCCTTCATTGTAACTGTCGCGGGTACACTGTGTATGTGCGTGGGGAGTGTTGCAGTAGAAAATTCAACTGTAGCGCCCGGGACATTAATGGGAAACCCTAAATGTTTGAGCACCCTCCATGAAACGTCAAGCTACCCCACAGCACCCCCAAAAGAAAATATCTGGCACCGCCACTGATTGACCACCAAAGAGAAACCCGGATATTAATGAATCTTGTAATAGTAATGTTGATGAGGCACACAGTGTATCCACCCTACATTTCAATACCTGTTTCCAAAAAGTAAAGCTTGGCCGCGACTTCAGGGGATGGAGCCTTCCCTTTTGTTCCCCCCCCCCCCTGTCTCCATGACCGTGTTTATTTCCTCAGTCCCAGCCGGCGGCTAATTATAGCAGCTAACGCTGAGCCTTGCCCACAGCTCACCTCCTCTTCTCACTCTTATCTCCTGTCTGATTGTCAATACACAACAATCCCCCCCCCCAGCTCCATGTGTTCTCACTGCTTTGGCCTCCATGATAAAGAGGTGTGTAGTTCCACCCCCCCTGTTAAATGTGTCATTAATTGAGAGTTTAGTGAGAAATGTATATATCCTACTACATCCTGTAGTTTTCAGTACCCTCTAGGTTTCTCTAAATTTCATCATTCAGTATTTTCTGCAATATCCACAACAACCCAAGAGTATCGAGTTTATAAGTTTCCCCAAAATGGCAGTACAGCATCTTTGAAAGAAACTTTTTTTAAATATGCACAAACCACAGTTATGAAGCTTTCCATGCGAGCATTCTGCTGATTATTTGTGGGTGATGCAAGTATTTTTCAGGATGTAAAAAATGTATTCAGCACACGTAAAAATGTTTTCCCACCACTGATACTATTTAAAGATGCTGTTTGAGATTTGGCAAAGTGCCAGATGGGTTACTGTGATAAACTGCGAAAGGAAATGTTTTTTTATTTCTAAGCAGGCATCTGATTTGTGCTGCAGCAGCACAGAGAAGCAAAGGAACGTTTCACAGGGCCCACATTTACAAATATTATAGACAACGTGTTATATTAGGTATGAACTATTTCCTTATTAAAGTTTTTCATAAAAACAGAAAAAAGTTTTCACCATATTGAATGGTGAACGCGCAGATAGGGACTAATGAGTCAGAGCAGACATGGGTTTAGATGGAAAGAAAACAATAGGGAGGGCGGGGAGTTGGGGGAATGGAGATTTTTTCAGCATGCATTTCATAAAATGCGACCGTGAGAAAATGGTTAAACATTGGCTCATCTGTACTGCAAATACCTCAAAATGATGCTTTAATAACTGTAATGACAAACAGCTTTTACCCAAATGTTTGCACTTGTAATAAACCCTACCAGTGACCCATATATGTTTCTTTCAGGGGGGGCAGGGGGAGATAGCAGCTCAAGAGTATATGCCATATAGTAATGTTATACATCTTCTGAAAGATGATTATGTTTTAATATGTAAATGTGGCATTATATAGCTAACTTTTGGTGAAATTAGGTGAGTCTACAGACATGAATAGATTAAATGTGTATCGCAGTTGTTTCCTTTTCACTAGTCGGAAAGAAGACGTGTTATGGAAGCAGAAAATCCAAACTCTAAAAAGTAACCAGTGCTTAAATGAAACAATGATCTTTCCTGTATGTATCAGCTGCTAAATATAGACATAGCTTTTGTACAAACATTAATTTTCCAACAGACCTATTAAGGTACATTAAGGATGCATTGCGGTAAATGCAGAGCACAAAAGCATGCATGCATCTTCCCAGCCATTGTTGTGCCGCCTGTCAGCTTCTGTTTACGACTCTAATAGTGACCTGCGTGGGAATCACACATGCTGCAAGAAAACAAAAGACAGAGAGCGAAAGTCATCGTTGTCATCTTCAGCCGCTGCGGTCATCCTTTGGTCAACATGTTATTTTCATTACTGGACTCCAGCCAGCTGGCCGGCCAAGAGACAGCGTCGCACACAGACAGTGGACGAACACACACACACACACACACACACACACACACACACACACACACACACACACACACACACACACACACACACACACACACACACAAATACACGTACAGAGACAGGGGGGAGCTCCCTGTTCAAAACAATAGACATAAATATAGCAGCCTCTGGGAAAAGAATACAAACGCTGTGTCCATCCCTGCACCGAGGAGTAACGCCCAGTCCTGCGTTTCCTGCTCTCAGCCGCATGCAGAGAGGTGCATGATGGGAGAAGGGACCCCCCCTCTTCTGCTTCTCAAGACAGAAACATTCACATGACAATCCCAGTGGCGGCCGGCCCATAGGGGCCGCCCCCCCTCTTCCCACATTAAAAATAAAATAAATAAATTGGTATCAGTAAAATGTATAATCTACAATAAAATCTCGTTTAAATTTGTGTTACGATGTCTATAGTTACTGATAAGTCACATGTTTCCTGCCTGGCCTTGCCCGTGTATCATTACCCTCTCTCGTCTGGGCGCTATGCACAGCGCCCAGACGAGAGTGCAGCAAGTGCAGCAGAAGCCAACTGTTGCTATCTTTAAACTATGCCGCCGAAACATAATTTCAGCCAATCAGCGTAGTCAAATATGATGGTCACAGGGCGCCTACGTCAGCGCCCGGTGCAGTCTGTGGGTTGTTTGGACTCGTATCCAAGGAGACAAAACAGGAAGCTGTCATACACTCTGGAAGCTATCATTAGCAGCTAATGAAAACTCAGTTTTTGACATAAAAATGTTATTATGGATCATCAATAATTTTTTCAAAGTAACAGACACATTGGATTAACCTATGGATTAACCTTCAGCTGCGTTTTTCTCGTTTTTGATCAGAATAACAGCAAAAGGTGAGCATATCTCCGTATTTTGCTACCTAAAGTTACGTCGTGTGATGTCTGTATTTGCTTCCCCTGTCGCGAGTTCTGATCGCTCAGTGATGATACTTATATTTATAGAATCTGTGGAATCTCAGCTTGTTAGCTAAGCTTGTTTGTGCATATCCGATAAGTATATCGATTGATTTATACCTAGAGTGCGTTAGCATTTTTTCGCTCAGGGCTCATTTAGACGCTTCTTGTGAGACTTGTGTTTTGTTTCGGTAAACATGGTTCATATCATCAGTTAGCTGCGTTTCTTCCCGTTAAATGAGTAGGACACATGAATAGTTTATTACATTTTAAGAAGCCCTGAGACACAGTTTCGTGAGAACAAAAACGGGGGAAAAAAGCCCCTTAACAGGTTAAATGGGAATTAAATCATTTTAAGTAATTTTGAGTGTTCCCAAAGCCCCGGTGTTCTGCAGTTTGTGTGGGCCTACTGTACTGTTGCACAGTTTATGCTGTAGAAACTATGTCCAGGACAAGGTATTGATTAGTCTTCTCATATTTTTAAGCCTCAATTTGTCCTTCCTCCCCCCCCCCCCCCCCCCCCCCCCCTCTAACATCACCAGAAGTCATAATTTAAGGGGTCTTTTCTCAATCTTTTTACCGGGGGAGCATCCCCCAGGCCCCCCTAGTTTTGTTTGGTCACCATTTCCACAGCCCCACCAAATATATTTTCCACCAGCCGCCACTGTCCCTTAAAGGGGACCTATCATGCAAAATGCACTTTGGTACGTCTTTTATACATGAATATGTGTCCCCGGTGTTCCAGGGAACTCACCAAGTGTCAGAAAACACAACCCTCTCTATTTTCCTCCATACCCAAATCTCTAAAAAAGGGGCTGCAACGGATCTGATAAAAACTGATCCAGATTTGAACACTGTCCTGACGTCAGGACGGTGGCGCTACGGCTATTGGGCCAACTCCACCAATCAGGAGGAGACAGCCACGGCCATTGCCGTTCGAAAGCGCTGGAGACGCAGTAGTACATATGCCAGGCCTGTAGGTGGTGCTGTTCCCACAGAATCAGCCCTTGCAAAAACAGGGCTAAAAAAGTGCAAATTGAGAGAAATGAGGCATGGCTAAAATGCATGACCTGTTTGGTATTTTGAAAAAAAAAAAGCATAAATATGCCTTATATAGGTATGGTCCTACACTATATTATTAAAATATAGCATGATAGGTCCACTTTAAATAATAACTCCCTTTTGGATTTCTTTGCCAAAAACATCTCCCTTATCAGGAGTCAAAGGACAAAAGGCGCTTTCACACCGCAGTACTTTTCCCACTTTAGTTCCAATATAGTTCCGAAATGTTGCATTCACACCAAAAACATCCAGAACTAAAATGAGTTCATGAGAACCTTTTTACCCCCTTTTCCGTCCCTGCTAGAGAGCAGGTACTTTCGTGGGAGAAAAAGGTTCCTATGTCTGATTGGCTGGGTGGATTGCAAACCACGCCCCGTAAAACTCAAGAAAAGTTTTGTGAAGCCGCCATTTTATTATCCTCGCATTAGCATTATTAGCATTAGCATTAGCCCAGCTTACAAACGCAGAGAGACTAACTTATGACAACACAAAAGAAAACATGGGAGCGGTGGAGATGAGGAGGTGTCGGCGTTCTGGCGATTTACTCGGAAGGCTTCAGTAGAAGCTGCTGAGAGTCCCAGCAGCTTCTACTGAAGCCAGTCCCCAACTCCGGGGACTTCCGGCCGGGGACTTTGGGTGGCAGTATACGCCGTGAAGTTGTTTGCGGCCTGCCAGTAAACCCAAAGCAGAAGAAGAAGAAGTGACGTCAGCGGCTTCATTTGCCTAATCCTCCCCCAGGGACTTATTCCGGTGTGAACGTGATCTGTTTAGTTCATGAGAACTAAAGAGTTCTCATGAACTAAGTTCGGATGAACCTTTGTGGGAAAAGTACTGCGGTGTGAAAGCGCCCAAAGACACATTTTCAGGCCTCCGTGTGTGTGTGTGTGTGTGTGTGTGTGTGTGTGTGTGTGTGTGTGTGTGTGTGTGTGTGTGTGTGTGTGTGTGTGTGTGTGTGTGTGTGTGTGTGTGTGTGTGTGTGTGTGTGTGTGTGTGTGTGTGTGTGCTATGCACTTTCTACCTACCTACCTACTTAAACCCCTGACCAGAGGATGCCTAGGGCTAGCTTGACTTGTTTTCACACACATATTTCTGGGCTTTAAGGAAATTCGGCAGTAAACTTCAACCGAAATATAACCTGGCACAATTCTCTCAGGAAATACGGTGGGATTACGAGCAAAACAAGACCCTCATTGGGCTTTCATGGCCTCCGTTTGGACCAACAGCATTCTGAAACTCACAGTGCACCATGGACTGCAACTGCTATCACCTTTACTTTATTAGTGTGAATCGATTAAATAATGTATTCATGTTTATCACAATGTTAATCTGTCATTCATCATGATTAATCATACGTTCAAAATACTAGTGTTCAATTGTATTTAGGGGGTAGATAAAACACATACACGGTAGGGTGCTGGTGAGAGAAATCTGAGGGTTTTTTACTTTATTATAACATGAATTCTGAATTATTGGCATGAATTCTGACCATTTTCCAAAACAAACTTAAGCATGGACAAAGCCACTGTCACAGAGAGCCCCTGTGATTGCCCTCTGTATAATTTGCGCTACACAGGGCATAAGGATGTATGGTAGTATTCACACTGCGAGCACTATTGGTTTATTCATTAGTGAGCTTATCCCTTTATCTGTCTCTCCTGGGCAACTTCAGCAAACTGGTGCAGGCTTCAGCAAAATGCCTTTCCTCCGTTTTCAACACACCTAAAGTCATGGATTTGTGCAGTTACATCGAGGTAATGATGGTTCTAACTGATGTCCAGCGGTCTCCAGTCAGTGAAAACATGTAGCTTGTGCCAGTTCCTCTGCTTTCCTTGCCTTTTTTACTGCCACGCAATTAATGCTAAAAGTGCGCTGGGAATATGATAAGGAAGATACTTTATTCATCCAAAATTGGGAAATTCTCTTGTTACAGCAGCAATGTGTTCAGGCCTTAAAAGGAAGTTGGGGTCGAACTTGTGTAGTCAGGAACATGTGATTAATTTCCATTCATATAAAAAATAACGCATTAAGGTTTCCAGATTGTAATTGTAAGTGTTAAACTTGATAGCCCCAGTTTATTCTTGTTTGATGACCAAATCTCTAAATACTGTGTGTCACAATGTATGGCTGTATTAATAGAGATGAAAACAAACACAATGATAAAATCATTCAATGCTCAGTTGTTGCATCCTGTAACCAGATTGAGCAACACAGTCTCACTCCCTGATAGTCCAGGAGCGACGCTTGGTCAGGGTCCTTTGGCGTGCAGTTGTGACGCGCAGAGTCTCCTTCAGCTTCATAAACGGACGCAAAGAGCTTTCAACTGATTGCAATGTATTTCCATCGGCGGCGGTATTTGACGCTCAGGGAAGCACCGCATCGGTCCATGTCGGAGGCAGTTAAAGGCAATGTGAGCGTCCATTCCCATTGGATAACGGAGAATCTTACACCCGTAAATAAGTATTCTCCTTACTGTCGATTGATTTTACAGTGATATCTGCACTACTCATCAACTCAAAAACACCAGATTATCCTTGTTAATTACACAACATTGATTGGTTTAAATTGTGTACAATGGTTTTGTGTTTTTCCCCTTCGACTCTGAGAAACAAATAGTTGTATCGGAGTTTAGGATGGCCGAAGACACTACACTACCCATAATCCTCAGCTATCGTTTGATACTACACCATGCGACAAACCCCGTGATTAGTCCTCAAGCTCTGTGATTGGATGTTGGAGTGGCAGTGAGCGAAGTTTACGCCGAGCGTCAAACAGCACTTTGAAATGGAATGAAACCCATCGACGGCATACTATCCAAAACTGGACTCGAACGTGTCCACCCCCCCCCCAGAACTACACATGCTGGCTATATGTGTGTTTCGCAACATGTTCTATGGCGCGTCTCTACTGGGAATTGTAGTTTTAAAAGACGTTTTTCGTATTTCCCATAATTAGAAGTTGCCCGTATTAAACTGTATACATCCCTGAAGGTTTAGGGGATGGGAAACACATTGGTGTCTATATACAATGATTGGAATATGATATATTAGATAAATAATTTGTAAATTGCAGCCAGATTAATGTTGTGGATGTTGTTTCAAAAGTTCAGGTGTTTAATAGTCTTCTGGCCTGTGGGATGAAACTGTCCCTGAGTCTAGTGGTTTTAGCCGGATGCTGTGGTACCGCCTGCAGACGGCAGCAGACAGAACAGTTTGTGGCTGGGGTGATGGGGGTCTTTTGTAATCCTGAGGGCTTTCTTTAAAGGGGACCTATCATGCAAAATGCACTTTGTGATGTCTTTTATACATAAATATGTGTCCCCGGTGCGTCGGGGAACTCACGCAGCATCAGAAAATAAAACCCTTTCTCTTTTCCTCTGTACCCAAATCTTTTAAAAACGGGTGTACAACGAGCGGATACAGATTTGCTGCCGATCTGACGTCAAATCGGCGGCGGACCCACAGAAAGTTGCTATCAGAAACAATGCCTGACGTGTTTTGGACGTAATCTCGTCTTTGTTTACATTAGCAAGCCTCGCTAACACTCAGAGCTAACCTGTACTGGAGAGCACATGTGTTTAAAAAGCAGGAAATAAAAAAAGGAACTCACCTTGTGATAAACCCGCAAGAGAAAAAGCATTTGAGCTCCATACTGTTTCAGAAATAATCTTTGATGTGGTTTAGAACAGGATGGCATTTTACTAAGGGCTTCTCTGCAACTCTGCAGAATCCTATGGGTGACGTCACGGACACTACGTCCATTTATATATACAGTCTATGGTGTTAACACAATAAAATATACTGCTGTTTCCGGTTTAGTTTACGACGGATATATTTTGTTATCCACAGACGACCACACATGTTTTGATATTTGTAACACAAAAGCGATGGAAAAAACCCACAGCAACACAGAAAAGATGGTCTTAACATGACCCAGCTGTCTAGTTAATAAAAAAGAATAATATCAAACAAAATATTACTATTAACTTTATTGTGAAATTAAAACAGAACGGTAAAAGAATAGTTTCCGGTCTATTCCGAGGCCCAATCTCTGTAGATAAATAAAGAACTAAGACAGATGTGTAATATTTAATGCAGCCGAACCATTTATTACAATGCATTCATGTGATGACTTTCAAAGAGTAAAGCAAGCACTAGCTGAATAAAGTATGATTTTATCTTTTACAAAACTTTTTTTTTCATATGGAATACAGTCGGAGGTCAACCAATCACAGAGCTTGAGGACTAATCATGGGGTTTGTCGAGCAAAGCGCATGGTGTAGTATCAAACGATAGCTGAGGATTATGGGTAGTGTAGTGTCTTCGGCCATCCTAAACTCTGATACAACTATTTGTTTCTCAGAGTCGAAGGGGAAAAACACAAAACCATTGCACACAATTTAAACCAATCAATGTTGTGTAATTAACAAGGATAATCTGGTGTGTTTGAGTTGATGAGTAGTGCAGATATCACTGTAAAATCAATCGACAGAAAGAGAATACTTATTTACGGGTGTAAGATTCTCCGTTATCCAATGGGAATGGACGCTCACATTGCCTTTAACTGCCTCCGACATGGACCGATGCGGTGCTTCCCTGAGCGTCAAATACCACGTGGGAATACATTGCAATCAATTGAAAGCTCTTTGCGTCCGTTTATGAAGCTGAAGGAGCCTCGGCGCATCACAACTGCACGCCAAAGGACCCTGACCAAGCGTCGCTATTGGACTATCAGGGAGTGAGACTGTGTTGGATTGAGGGATTATAGCAGGGGGCAGTGGCAGGGAAATTAACAGCATGTTGTATTTTCATCAATGTTAATGTGGATTTTAAATGCATGCTTGTTCTCCTGCATCCAATAGTTATCAGTATGCAACCACATAAGTGCACACATGTGACAGGTATTTAGGAAATTAATTTGAGAAATATTTTTTGGAATAACCGGGATGCTAGTGCTTTGTATTTACACTTTTAAACACAAAAACAAACAAATGCAGGATTACCGCATCACCTATTTCAAGTTGCTTTGAGAGTATTTTGCTTTCTCTGGCTGGCTAAACCATCATTGGATCCCAGGTCTTTAGATCCCAGCGATGACTTTATGTGCATACAGTTCTCTCTGTCATTGCTTGTGACTTGTGAGAGGAAACACACAAATCACCACAGAAGAAGAAAGAAAGCGGGCCCTGCCACATTCTGCCAGAGCTGTCAGCAGAAGAATAAGATGCAGTCCCTGTGATGAAGAGCTACGGTCGTGTGTCTGTTTAAGAGGGAGCTGGGATGCAGTGCGGAGGGTGGAGGTGGGGGGGAAGGGGAAGGGGTGAGATGGCAGCAGGCCAGGCGGATGTGTGGGGGGGGCAATGGGCCCTGAGGGCGGTGACCTTTGCTTCAGCAGGTCGCAGGTTCAAAGCCCAGGTGGGGCTGAAGAACACATTTCAGCAGACGCTGCCCCAAGGCCACGTCCAGCATGAAGGGCGACAACAACACACTGTTTATGGAGTACGTCTCGACTGAGGCAACTCCCCAAATACCAGCCAGGCTTTTGGCTTTTTGCCTTTGTTGTGTCTTGTGTCATGCTAAGCTACTCTGAGTGTAAGGTATGTGTTTCACAAATGATGGAAGATTTTTTTGTGCGATTACTATTCAACAACACATGGTTCTAATACAATGTTGGAGCTAATATCCATGTGATCTCAGACAAATCCCAGAGTATCGACAATGAGCTGTTAGCCCATCTCTCAATATTTCCAAACGTCCTTATCATTTCTTTGGCACACAGCTTGTTCCTACTGATTAGTATAGGGTTACAAAATGGGTCAAAAATGTATATTTTCCACAAAAGCAAAAAGTAATGTGTGTATTGGCCAATTTGGGTTTTTCTTGGCCCTTGTTAAACCCTTCCACCAAGTGTTATGTAAATTAAGTGAGCACCTTTGCCTTACTCCAACTGATGGAAACACACACCAAGCCCAGCACTTTCCTCAGAGGAGATGAAAACACTTTTCATAGAGAGCTAGGCAACAGTGAATATACATCACTGAAAGTATAGGGACACAGTATACACGTATGTATAAATATATATACAATGGTTGTATTTTCACATCTGCTGCATACATTTAGGTGTGGCACAACATGTAAATGATATTACTCATTGCATGAATATTTACTTCATTTTCCAATCTGGGGCAGTTTGCCTTTAACATTAACTTATATTTGGAAAGAGCCTTTTGCTAAACCAAAGAGCCTTTTGCTAAATCAACTTCTGAGTACGAACACTTTTATGGCACTTATTTCAATCAATAGTTCCCAAAAGTTGTAAAATGCGCTGGAAGCCAAATCCAGAATTACTTTCTCTCTCTTTAATGTGACTGAGACAAGAGCGGCCATGATTGGAGGCGGGGCTTGTGCGCACTCTCTATGGGTCCAGATACGGGAACTTTTGTACTCAAATCAAGACATGCGTCACTAAGCAACTTTGATAGGAAAAAACAAGGCCTCCCCCTCCAACACTGCATCTAGTTCTCTTTATACAACCATAGTTATCAGTATGTACACTGCCTGGACCAATCAGCTGGCAGACACAGTTAGAGGGTAGTTGGTGAACATTGATGATAATTTAGCAACTAGAGAGACAGATATTTATTTCTCAGGATATGTAATAAACCAAAAATGTTAAAATGCAAAAATGTCCAGCCTGGTACTAATTCTACCTTATTTCTCCGGGTCTAACCCTAACCCTAACTTTAATTGATTGTGGTGGTATTTTGTATTAGTGAACCATTTATATTATACCAAATCTTACATTTCTGCATTATTATGGGAATGGCTACTTTGAGTGACAGGTAGGTGTCCTCACAGGTCAGTAGCCGCTAGCTATCTGCTCTCCTGCATCAATATTGGAGCTCTGACACAGAGGAAATCTTTGCACAGCACTGGGTGAAAGTGAGCATCCTGCAGGCACAGTTATATATATAAAGAAAATATAGAGAATATCACATGTTACTTTTTGCAGCTTCAGCCAAAACACTTATTCAATGCACCAGACAGCTTTTAGTTTTCCAAGTCCATTTTATTTTTGATCTTGTTTACACCACTTATTCTCTGATCTTTGTGCATGGGAAAATGGAAAGGAAAGAATGTGTGTGTGAGTGTGTGTGCCTAAGTGTGTGTGTGTGGTCAGTTATAAGTGTGAGGCGTCTGAACCTGCAGAGTATTAACTTTGACTCTGTGTCTCTGTCAGAGGAAGATCATTGTAGTCTAAAATAGTCTCTTTGTTGCCAGAGGAGGAAGTGATATTGGGGGGGAGTGAGGTCATGAGGAGGAGAAATGACCTTGGAGACTTTCACACACTCACGTTCCCACTGGCCCACACACAGCAGGACAACCAGAAACACACATGCAGGCAGTTTCCCATTGCTCTACTCACAGGTGGACAAACACACACACACACACACACACACACACACACACACACACACACACACACACACACACACACACACACACACACACACACACACACACACACACACACACACACACACACATATACTTACGGGTCACAAGCTGACCCAATCACTAGAAGGACAACTGAGACACACACACACACACAAAGATCATAGACTTTTGTGTGTTTACTTGAATAACAACATAATCGTATTGTGAAATTGTCACGATCTGTCTGTGTTGTGTTTTGTCTTGTCTTATTCTGTCTCTGGTTTCGTTTTATTTTGAAAAGTGTTCACCCCCTGTCTTGTCTGTTGATTCCTGTCTCTGTGTTTGCCCTCCTGTGTCTGATTTCCTGATTGTGTTCACCTGGTGCCCCTGTGTTTTCTCCTCCCGTCTCACCTGTGTCTTGTTGTGTGATTAGTCTTGTGTGTTTTTAAGTTCTGGTTTTTCTGTCTGTCTTTGTTAGATCCTTGTTTGTCTGTGACTGTGTTCACAGGGTAGGGTTCCGTTTGTCACCGTGTAAACCTTGAAATAAAGGTATTTCCTTTGTTATCTGCATTTGGGTCCTGCCTGCTTCACTCAACCCTGACAGAATGATCTAACCAGAAATGGGCCCAGCAGATGATCCATTTGAGGTGGATTTACTCAATTTTACCTTTTCTTTGGCTTGCTGCTATGGTAGGTGGAGGTGAGCGTCCAGTGTTCAGCAGAAAGAGGCTGCTCTGGCAGAGGCTCACCAGGTGGCAACAGTGGATCCATGTTTAGTGAAGTTCTTACCTGACTAGATTTTGGATTTCCTTTCGACATGTGATTCCCGGCCTGCTAGCCCCAGGCATGCTAGCCCCCTGCCTCCCAATTCCCAACCTGACACCATACGTCTCGGTGTGTTCCGTCTAGAGTCAACCCCTGCTTCTTCCCCATTTCCTGCTCCTGTACAGGAGCCGTTCTCGGGTACTCGTCTGGCTTTTGGAGGTCCACGGAGCCTCCAAAAGGCTCCTAAGAGAAGGAGTCGCAAGTCCAGGCTAGCAGCCCGAGCCCCAGAAGCCATGCTTTGGGCTCCAGTACAGGCCCCAGCAGCCATGGTTCCAGCTCCAGTACCGGCCCACACAGCCATGGTTCCGTGCTCCAGTGCCGGCCCACACAGCCTTGGTACCATACTCCAGTACCATCCCACACAGCCATGGTTCCGTGTTCCGGTTCCGTGCCCAGCAGCCATGGTGCCTGCTCCAGTACCGGCCCACACAGCCATGGTTCCGGCTCCAGAACCGGCCCACACAGCCATGGTTCCAGCCCCAGTTCTGGCCCCAGCAGCCATGGTTCCGGCCCCAGTTCTGGCCCCAGCAGCCATGGTTCCGGCCCCAGTTCTGGCCCCAGCAGCCATGGTTCCGGCCCCAGTTCTGGCCCCAGCAGCCATGGTTCCGGCCCCAGTTCTGGCCCCAGCAGCCATGGTTCCGGCCCCAGTTCTGGCCCCAGCAGCCATGGTTCCGGCCCCAGTTCTGGCCCCAGCAGCCATGGTTCCGGCCTCAGTTCTGGCCCCAGCAGCCATGGTTCCAGCTTCAGTCCTGGCCCCAGCAGCCATGGTTCCAGCTTCAGTCCTGGCCCCAGCAGCCATGGTTCCGGCCCCAGTTCCGGCCCCAGCACCCATGGTTCCGGCTCCAGTTTCGGCTCCAGTATTGGCTCCCCGGGCGACGCCAGCCCCCCGTGTTATGTCAGTGGTCCGGCCCACTCCAGCCCCTCGTGTCCTGTCGGTGGTCCGGCCCACTCCAGCTTCCCGTGTCCTGTCGACGTACCGGCCAACTCCAGCACCTCGTCTTCTGTTGGCTCTCCAGCCGACGCCAGCTCCCCGTGTCCTGTCGGCGTACAACCCGACACAAGTCCCCTCTCAAGTCCTCTCTCGAGTCCCCTCTCGAGTCCCCTCTTGAGTCCCATCTCGGGTCACCTCTCGAGTCCCATCTCGGGTCACCTCTCGGGTCCCCTCTCGAGTGCCCTCTCGAGTGCCCTCTCGAGTCCCCTCTCGAGTCTCTTCTCGAGTCCCCTCTCGAGTCTCTTCTCGAGTCCCCTCTCGAGTCCCCTCTCGAGTCCCCTCTCGAGTCCCCTCTCGAGTCCCCTCTCCAGCCCTCTATCGAGTCCCCTCTCCAGCCCTCTATCAAGTCCCTCCTCTAGTCCCTCCTCTAGTCCCCTCTCAAGTCCCATCTCTAGTCCCTTCTCAAGTCCCATCTCGGGTCCCTTCTCCAGTCCCTACTCAAGTCCCTGGTCTAGTCCCTTCTCTAGTCTCTTCCCAAGTCCCTTCTCTAGTCTCTTCCCAAGTCCCTTCTCGAGTCCCCTCTCGAGTTCCCTCTGGAGTCTCCTCTCGAGTTCCCTCTTGAGTCCCCTTTCAAGTCACCTCTCGAGTCCCCTCTCAAGTCCCTACCCAATGTCCTGGTCCGTTGGAGGTTCCGCTGGGGGTCCTGCCAACTCCATGTCCTGTGCTGTTGGAGGTCCCGCCGGCTGCTGTTCTGCCGGGGGTCCTGCCGGCCCTGTGTCCTGTGCCGTTGGAGGTCCCGCCGACTACTCTTCTGCCGGGGGTCCTGCCAACCCTATGTGTCCTGTGCCGTTGGAGGTCCCGCCGACTACTCTTCTGCCGGGGGTCTTGCCAACCCTATGTCTTGTCCCGTTGGGGGTCCCGCCGACTGCTCTTCTGCCGGGGGTCCTGCCAACCCTATGTCCTGTGCCGTTGGAGGTCCCGCCGACTACTCTTCTGCCGGGGGTCCTGCCAACCCTATGTCCTGTGCCGTTGGAGGTCCCGCCGACTACTCTTCTGCCGGGGGTCTTGCCAACCCTATGTCTTGTCCCATTGGGGGTCCCGCCGACTGCTCTTCTGCCGGGGGTCCTGCCAACCCTATGTCCTGTGCCGTTGGAGGTCCCGCCGACTACTGTTCTGCTGAGGGTCCTGCCAACCCCATGTCCTGTCCCGTTGGGGGTTCCGCCGACTACTGCTCCGCTGGATTTCCTGCCAACACCAGATCCTGTCCTGTTGGGGGTCCCGCCGACACCTGCTCCGCCGGATTTCCTGCCAACACCAGATCCTGTCCTGTTGGGGGTCCCGCCGACACCTGCTCCGCCGGGTTTCCTGCCTACACCATATCCTGTCTTGTTGGGGGTCCCGCCGACACGTGCTCCGCCGGGTTTCCTGCCAACACCATATCCTGTCCTGTTGGGGGTCCTGCCGACACCTGTCCTGCCGGGGGTCCTGCCAACTCTGTGTCCTGTCCTGTTGGAGGTCCCGCCGACACCTGTTCTCCCGGGGGTCCTGCCAACTCTGTATCCTGTCCTGTTGGGGGTCCCGCCGACACCTGTTCCACCGGGGGCCCTGCCAACTCTGTGTCCTGTCCTGTTGGGGGTCCCGCCGACACGTGCTCCGCCGGGTTTCCTGCCAACACCATATCCTGTCCTGTTGGGGGTCCCGCCGACACGTGCTCCGCCGGGTTTCCTGCCAACACCATATCCTGTCCTGTTGGGGATTCCGCCAACACGTGCTACGCCGGGGGTCCTGCCAGCTCCATGTTCTGTTCCGTTGGAGGTCCCGCCGACACCTGTTCTCCCGGGGGTCCTGCCAACTCTGTGTCCTGTTCCGTTGGGGGTCCAGTTGACACCAGCCCTTGCTCCATCCGGGGTCCCATTGACACCAGCCCATGTCATGTCCAGGATCCCGTCTACGCCTGTTCCGTCCGCTCTGGTTCCTGTCCGGCCGACACCGGGTCCTGCCCGTCCTCCGGAGCTGTCCCGTCATGGCCTTCCTGCCCGTCCTCCGGAGCTGTCCCGTCATGGCCTTCCTGCCCGTCCTCCAGAGCTGTCCCGTCACCGCCTTCTTGTTCGCCCTCGAGCCCGGCCGCCTGAGTTTGCCCGCTGTGGCCTTCGCCCCTTTTTGAACTCTGCCTTGTCCTCGGGTCGTCCGCCCGAGACTTCCACCATGAACTCTGCCTTGCCCCCGGGCCGTCCGCCCGAGACCCCTTCCGGGTCCTCCGCTGTGCCCCTGGGCTGTCAGCCCAAACCCGTCCTCCAGACCCCCTCCACCCACCCTTTTGATCCTAGTTTTGTGTTCACAGGGTAGTGTTCTGTTTGTCACCGAGCGTAGAAACTATGATCAGCATTTACATGATTGTCATGATTTAGTTTTTTAGTAGCATTGTTATCCTGCTAGTAATCCCACATACATGTATTAGAAATGTTATTATAATCTGATTTCATTGCATAGCCAATATTAAACTACTACTATACATAAGTGCCTGGTTTGAAGAGGCATGAGCAGTCAGCAAAATCTGATTTGACTACTCTTCTACTATTTGATGTTGCTGATGTGAGAAAGTTGATGTAATAATAATTATGTATTACTCCTTTGTCTCCAGAGAAAGCATCTTAAAGTCCTGCAGTGTGTTATATAGGTTGGACTACTTTTTTACTTCTGTAACATAATGACATCACTATGTACCATTCGTGCTTCAGCGCCCCAACAGATTGTAAATGATAAGCTAAGGGGCGGGACATCTCTCAGCGGTTGATCAATCACAACAGAGCTAACCAATCAGAGCAGACTGGGCTCTAGTTTCAGACAGAGGGTGAAAAGAGGTGCTGCAGCACAGGCAGTATGAGAGAAATAAAGAGCTTTTTGAACATTAAAGCATGGAGACATGTCCCAGTAGAGACACTACATACTGATATACACCTGAAACTGAGCAGAATATGGCCCCTTTAATTAATAAAGGGAGGGAGGTGTGTGGTGCAGTGGATAGAGCCTTGGTGTTGGGATCAGGGGGTCACAGGTTCAAACCCCACTGCAGTCAGCATGTCGTTGTGTCCCTGGGCAAGACACTTCACCCCAAATTGCCTACACCTGGGACAGTTAATTTTGTATTATTGTGATTATATATATGCCACTGTTATTAATACTGACACTTCGCTTTGCACTAAGGTGTGTCTGCTGCTGAGCCTACCTATTGTTATTATATATATATATATATGTTTTGATACTACTGACATTTGATATTGAAAATGTTAACTTCTATTTACATGCATACGACACACCTGGGACAGCGTGATGCTGTTATTGATATTGTCTTGAGTGTGCAATAAAAGAGAACCTACATGGCGATTAAACGGAGCCTGTATCTTACATTTTTCATTACATTTCATGTAACTAAGCTTGCTTATTTCTCCTCTGACACTTTATCTTTACAGTGACCTGTGTAGCATGATACATCACATGTAAGTAATTATTCTGATACCATCATGTTTCATCGGTTATAAACTGGCGAAGCTTTATTTATTGTGGCTTTCAAAAAGATAATTTCATTGTATTTCAAAATGGCGTCCAACACAACCCTGAGACACTTCACCTCAAATTGCTCCTGTGGGGATTGTCCACTGTATTGAGTATGTTGACCTTTGGATAAAAGCGTCTAACAAGTGACATGTAATGTAATGTAATAACTTGGGATGGAGAGTCCCGCATGTCATCTCATTTATATTTTGTTTTTTAAGATATATCTGTTGTAATTTATTGTCGTTTATTGTGATTTGTAGTAATGTGTTTTTATTACATGTACAGCACTTTGGCTCGACCAAAAATCGCTTTTAAATGTGCTATATAAATAAAACCTGATTTGATTTGATTTGATCTCATCCTAGAAGCTGACTTCAAATTAATAACCAGAGTTACAACTCCCCTGAAATCATGCTGTCGAGGCTCAACACACTCATGAGCATCACTGGATCTGTGTCAGCCTGCCTCCTTCTCAGGTGTGTGTGTGTGTGTGTGTGGTGGGAAGGAAGTGGGTTGGTTTCCAAGACGTTGTCAGGGTATATCTGTCTCCTGTAGCCACGACCCTGTCATCGTTCCCTCATCGACGTCGCCCCCCCGCCATGTTACCAGCTTTGGAGAGCGGCCACCTGCTGTGATGTCACCATCTGTGACGCATTTACCTGTAAGCACACACCCACACACACACACACACACACACACACACACACTCACACACACAGAGCTGACGGGATATCTGTGCATTAATTAGAGCAGGGAAAGTCTCAACGTATCTACGAAGAAGATTAAATGCTGTCACGATTCTCTATCTGTGAAATGTCTTTATTTCTAAAGGGTTTTCACATGAATTTGAATTACATAATAAATTCATGCTGACACACACACACACACACACACACACACACACACACCAGTTGTAATTAGTGACATAGAGGTGATGATGAGTGGGAGGGATTCACACGGAGCTGGTCTGACAGCTTTATCAGTTCCACTGTGGTGAGGACAGATGGCTCAACCATCTCCATGGACTTACTGTTACCACATACATACACATACATACACACACACACACACACACACACACACACACACACACACTGTGCTTGGCAAGGCACACTATGTACACACATTACTAACAGTTTTCTATACTGCAAGCTTGTACAAATATGACTGAACACTATTTTCATTAGCTGCAGAATCAGACACACTGCAGTTCATTCTGTCTATGGGAAGCACATGGTATGATGGATAGGTATCATGCACACAGACATGTCTGTGAGGAAACATGGAGATTGTTGGACCCTTTATGTGTTTCATTGCTATATATTATCTGTAATCACCCACAGCTAATGCAGCTGAGGAAGGGATCCTTACTTATTGTCCCTTGTAATGATTGAGCCTACACTTCCCAAAAATGGTTGTGGAATTAGTACAGACCCTTCAATGCCAACTTCATGATGTCGTTAGTGTTAGCTGATGAAAAAAGAAGAAGACTGGAGGCAAGCACGAATCAGCAAGTAGTAGGTAAAAGATAATGCATCAAAAATGTCATCTTGCTGGCTTCAAATAGAAATTACAACATACATATAAAATGACAGACTGATTGGAGGGTTGGCCAAGCTGGTCTCATTGGTTAATGGTCATTTTCTTTAGCTAACTATTAAAAACAAGCCAACAGAACTATTCTGGTACCTATGCTCACAAAAACATTAGGTTTATTCGCAGAAAAGCATGGATATCTGGAGGTTCTCCACAACCATGTTTGGTGTTATACATTGTATTCAAATTGTTCTGAGCTTTTCTGCCATATGATTGCGGTTATGTAAAAACTAGATATAGTAAATGCATATAAAATATGTTCCATTACATATCTAGTAGTCTATTCTTTCTATTTGTTTATTTGTTTGTTTTAAAGGCTATAATTAAATCATGACTAACTTATTGAAAACATTTTTTAAACAACATGACCAAAGTCTGTGGAAACTATCACAAAGAGCCTTTAGTTAACTTTGTTCAGGATTCTGGGATGACTTGTTTTAACCATGCAGGCCTTATCAAATGAAAATGTAGCCAGATGTTTATTCTTAAAACACATTGAGTGAAGGCCTTGGTCTGCCTGTACTGTCGACATTCACACGATGAACTAACACACAAACAGATGCTGCATCATGGTGTGTCTGCTCGTTCGCAGAGGAAACAAACCCCACAGCTGCTCACTTGATCCAGAGCACAGACGCTAAACTACTATTTTGATATGGAAATCGCCTTCGCTTGAATATACAACTGAGATGTTGAGATACCACGCTTAATTGGCCCTTCCTCGACTCTGCTTTGTGGATTTCAGGTAAGTAAATCAACATCAAAGCTCACAAAACACTCGAGCTCTATCAATCACAGATGCTCCTTGGGCCTTTCAGCTGCTTGAGAAATGTTGAAATAATTAACAATTAGCAGTTCAAAGGGAAGGTGATGGGCCCGAGCAGACAAAAACCTGAACTTGTGTACTTGTAGCACGAGTGACAGTGTGTTTTAACACCTCGTTTCAAAAGATGAATGCTCACCTCAAGTGCCAATCCACAAGCCTCCATTGTGTTTTCCACGGTTGACCTTACTAGAATAACGTGGTCTGCCCTCAGGAAAAGACCTCATCACATTAAGCTAATACACATGAATTCACTTGAACCACTCCAATAAAACAGAGCTCTGTAATTAATAAATAACTATAAATGCCTGCAGCTGCGGGGTTTTTTTACGACTGATGGTGCCATTAAGGGACTGTAAGTAATGTATCTTGGGTTTCTAAAGGGCGAGTGGTGTGGTTCTTTTTCATTTTTGCACAAGAGGGTATAGGTCTTTTTTCTTTTTTTTTAAAGAGTAGGAAAGGGTTGTTTTATTTCTCATACCAGATCTTTCTTGTCTCTTTTCCTTTATATTGCACCACAGACTTTTTTTTATCTGGGGAACTGTTGAGGATTTATTTCATTCAATTAATTAAAGAGGCTCCATTATTCTTTTTGGGTTTTGTCCTTCCTGTAGTGTGTTATTTAGGTTTTTGTGCATATAAATGGTCTGCAAAGGCTAACATCCCAAAGTTCCCTCCAAAGGGAATTACAAATAAAGACCTTTTTGAACATTAAAGCATGTCACAGTAGAAGCACAACATACAAATATGACCCTGAAATGAGCATAATAGGGCCCCTTTAATATTCAACAAATTATTCAAATAAAACATAAGGTTCTGACCCCCTTTTCTTACCCCACTTTATTTGATAATGTACTTTCTTATTTTCTTTTTGGGCTCTGTAATTTGCTTTAGGATGTGCAATGGTAAAAATGATTGTACCTTGTAAAAATAAATTGTGAAAGTCAGCATCCTAAGGTGACCCCTGAAGAGGAATTTAAAGGTCCCCTATTATACTCTTTTTCATCAATATATTATAGTTCTCAGATATATACAGAACATGTCTCTGAAGTGTTTGGCTCGAAATACCAAACAGATCGTCCATTATAGCATCCCATAATCCCCTCTGTTTTAGCCCTGTTTCAAAAGTGCTGATTCTCTGTCTGTTACTTTAGATGAAAATAAGGGGCCACTCCCCACGCCCCTCTGAGAGATATTTGGTTAAAAAGAACACAATGGTGCTCGAGGAGGACATTCAGGTGATAAGGTGGGCGGGTGTTACCTTGGTTGGTTATTGGCTAATGGTTACACAAGCCAAAAAATCGTTATGACCAGGGGTGCACATCACTTTCTCAGTGAGGTACTCAGATGAGTACCAGGAGTCTGTGTTTGGTACTCCAACTTCTGGCCCCACGTAAAGTTATGTGATGAAGCCCTCTGTGTCGCGAACGCCAACCGGGGAGGGGGGTGCTAGTGGAGTACTTCGGGAGCGTGCCGTGAACGTTGTGATCAGCTGATTTTGCGCAGTTCTCCAGTGTGTGCGCGGGGCACAGAATGTGCACAGGGGAGTCTCCCTCCGCAGCTGGTTGGCGTAGTTTTGGCACATTCCGTTGAACAGACCGACGTTAACAGCGACGGAGTCCGCTTAGTGACACAAGTGACGGTACGCATTTCAGATTTTTATGTGCACCCCTGGTTATGACATCATAAAGTGGCCAAAAAGTGAGCGAATCTTTTTTCCTGAAACTTTCCGATTCTCTTTACACATGTTTATGTATAAAAGACATGAAACAGTGGATTTTGCCTAATAGGTCCCCTTTAAAGAAAAACTCACTAATTCGATAACTTGGACAGTCCTATTGTTCTGCCTGCAATTCTATTTCCACACTTTAAAATATTACTGGCAATTTCCCCTTCCTCCTCCACGGAGCTAACGTTGATGACTTAATTGTTTTCTCACTGGTCTCAAACTGCCCAACACGATCTGCCCCTGGGAACCCTCCGTGTCTGCCGTGAGCCTGAGGACGTGGAATCCGGTGACACAGCGTGTGTGACTGTGTGAACGTCTAAAACTAACCGGCTCCATGTGTGTGTGGATTGCTCCAGTGTGTGCATGTGAGAAAGTGTTTATGAGCGCGCTGCTCGTGCACGTCTCCCAGCATGAGTGGCAGGCATGCTTAAGCCCACTTTGTAGCAATGTGTGGGAAGCCAGCCGAAAGGGCTTCCTCCCTGTTTTCTCAACGCCAGCGATTACCAGCTGCGGAAATGCTAATGGCTGTTTTGATAGCCATGGACAGGGGCTAAAGCATTTGTTTTAGCAGCTAATCCACGTCTGGCCTGCCCTGCCCCGAGCCTGTTGATTTTAAATTATGAGGGGATATTGCAGCCACTGCAAAAGGTACTCGCGAATCACCAAAACTCCCCTGTTCCTCTCCGAGCGCTGAGTGATTTCAATTAGGGAAGTTAACTAGCAGATTTAGCTTGTGGAGCTGAGAGCACCTGATTTATGTTTGAGGTACACACTTCAGGAGGACTTCAGTGAGCTTGCCGGGTTTTTCCATCACTGATAAATGAGCTGCATTATGTTCAGGACTTTAAATGGAAAACATGTTGTGTGCTGTTGCAGGGCCACCCCCATTATGCTAACATGAATTCCCTTTTGAGGCCAAAGGTGCTAAGTCGAGTTAGTGACACTTCAGAGGGAAACAACAAATGGGGGGCTTTTTCTTTCTGAGTGTTCTGAGAAAAACAGCATGTTAATTAGACAAGAAGCCGTTGCAGGCTGCTTGTTCTGTGACCAGCAGCTTGTCTTTCAAAGACCGCACAGGCCACCATTATGAAAAGTGGTGTGTCCATCGGGCTCTTTATATATCTAAAGCCAGTTGGTTATATGAACTCCGGGCAATATCGGGAGAATCAGGTCCACACAATGTCCATGTTTCCCTTTCACATGTGCAGAACACAACAGGAGATGCCAGAAGTTTTTTTTGACTTAGTTGAAATATGTGGAAATTTGTTTGGGTGAGGCGAGGATTTGAAGGCACCAACTGGACACTTATTTATTCACTCTTAAAGCCAACTCATGACCCAGTGGTCTTTGTTTGTAAATCTGATCAAATGCTATGCCTAAGAAATATCCAGAGCCCAGTCTGCTCTGATTGGTTAGCTGGCCGGCTCTGTTGTGATTGGTCAATCGCTGTGTGTGTGTGTGTGTGTGTGTGTGTGTGTGTGTGTGTGTGTGTGTGTGTGTGTGTGTGTGTGTGTGTGTGTGTGTGTGTGTGTGTGTGTGTGTGTGTGTGTGTGTGTGTGTGTGTGTGTGTGTGTGTGTGTGTGTGTGCTCTCCATAATAAAAGCAGGCTTTAGCCAGCTCTACACTCAAGAGGGAATCTCGAGGGTCGCCCCATCTTTACTCCCTCAAAGGCCAGAAAAACTATGGTCCATTATGCTTGTGCTCAGCCGGTCCAGATGTTAGCGTTTAAGAGAAGGCCTTCATTCCGTAAAGAGGGTCAAACTGTCTCTTTGTCTCTGCCATCCATTCATTAAACATCACCCTTTAAAATGAACTCCTATTAGAGGACAACATTAAAAAGAGTTTCCTTTATGTAAATGTTACTGTTGGTTAACGCAGTGTTTATGTTATCATACTACTTGAAAAGGCATTCACTTAAACATCCAAGTTGTAATTATGACTAGGAAACATGGATCCTTCTGAAACATTCAATCAAAGGTAAAGCTTTAAAGGGAAATAATAGTATATTGAAAAACATACCTTTCTAAATAAATGTTGATCCATAATGAAGGAGAACCCCTGTGTTACTCATTCTTTAGCATCCAATGAACTACAGCTTCACATGTGTAAACAAATAAACAGGTAACTCGTTTTGTTAGAAACTAACAGCTAAACCTGTGTTGATAGAATTCTTTTTTATTTTTCATTATAAAATGTGTACATTCAGTGCTCTCTCCTAAATATGTTATTTTGCCAGAACCTGATATCTACTGAATTGTAGAAGAGAGCCAGGTTGAACACAGATGCAGACAAAAATGGAAATATGGCAGAGAATAGATATTCTTTCATCATAATTCACATTTAATCTTCAAATTAAACATGCATGTTGGTAACATTACACATGTACATGTTCACCTTTTTCAATGATTGAGACATGTTCTTTGGATGTAAATGCAAAGGCCAGAAAGCGTAACACATAAGATACCACCACCCTGAGTGGCATGAACACCACTGCCTTGCTTATTCACTGAGTCTTGTTCTCATGGCATTCCTCTGTTCTCACGTCAACTGATGCAAAGGCAGATCAAGCTCTGACTTGGTCTTTGTGTACATGTATCAGTTATATCAACTGCCAGTGGAGCACCGTAAGGGAGTGATTTGGTCATTATGTGGCCCTGTAATGTGTGTATCTGGGAGCCGCGGTGCGTTCAGGGTATCAGTAATGATGTGTCAGCCTGTGCGCTGAAAGGTCACAGCGTTAACAACACTACTCAGTGATGAGTGACAAAACGGAGTTAATGTGGCATTCAGAGTACGCGACTCGAGCAAAGTAAACATATATACGTGCATGAGTGTGTGTGTGTGTGTGTGTGTGTGTGTGTGTGTGTGTGTGTGTGTGTGTGTGTGTGTGTGTGTGTGTGTGTGTGTGTGTGTGTGTGTGTGTGTGTGTGTGTGTGTGTGTGTGTGTGTGTGTGTGTGTGTGTGTGTGTGTGTGTGTGTGTGTGTGTGTGTGTGGGCATGTAAAACAGTGGTGGAGGAGAGATTACGGAGCAGAGGAAAGGGAGTGAAAGCCAAAGAGTGATTAAAAGAAAACACAAAGTTTACTTTGTACTATACCAAGTATTTGAATTACTTTATACTTCTACTCTACTACATTTTGGAAGGGAATGTTGTACTTTGTACTTAATGCACTACATTTATTTGGCATAATTATTTACTAGTTACTTTATAAATTCAGATATTGAAACACAATACTTCACACAACTTTTGAAATATGAATATGGTATAGATTAAACCATTCAACATTTTATTCAAGTAACTAAAACCATGAGTGAAATTTTACTTTTTTGCTTTTTTGTTCAAAAAGAATTCACAGTTCCAGCTTCTTAAGTGTGAAGACGTGCTGCTTTTGCTTTTAAATATTTGTAAATATTTAAATAGTTTTCAAAATTAGCAATTAGTAGTTGTACTCCTAATATTAGGTGCATTTCACTTAAGTAACATTATTGATGCAGTACTTTTACTTTAAATTGAGTATATTCACAGTTTTGTTTTAGTACTTTTACTCAGTGAAGAATCTGAATGATTTTTTCATCACTGTAAAATAGGCACCAACAAGACAACATTGCAAGTTGTAAACGTTTAAATTGAAGACTTACTTCTCCCCTGTCCCTGCCTACAGTCTTTGTTTAATAGTTTTGTACATTTGTTTGTTAATTTCTCAACATTGCATCGTCAGTTTTCACCTGGTGTTGACTGCTCTTAAAACACAAAGGGGCTTTTTCTGTGGTTCCATTCAAAACTGTTAAAAACTATAAGTGACAACGAGCAAACAGTTGACTGAGAGATGTTAGTTAGGCAGGATATTTAGACTGCAGTAACCAGGATACTGTTGAATCTACATGCAGCAGGTCAGTGAACGCATCGCTCTGCAAACTTATTTTTGTGACACAAGATACTGTTTTGCATTTATTACATTTTTTAATTTGTGCCTGTATAAGTATTTGGACTTCACACATTCATAAATATTCATATGTTCGGCTGCTGAAACTGGACGATTTAGAATTAGAGACTAGTTCAAGTTTCACTTTCTCACCTTTCATCCCACTGCTGCTGTCACAGGGTTTCCTCTCTCCCCTGCAGGCACACTCACATCTTAAAAAATGATTTGAAACCTTGCGACGTGTCTACACGGCTCAGTAATAAGCTTTAAAAACTTGGAATCTGGCCAGCTGTTAGAAATTATGGACAGGGGAACACAATTTTACAAATGTGGACCCTCGTCCAAGGCAAGTACCAAGCTTTTGCATAACAACATGAAATTATTAGGGTATCTTTTATTTCAATTTATATAGTTGCTTTGATTAAAAAATATTGGCATCAGTTATAATGATTAACATTTTTTATAATATATCATTTTGCTTTGCCCAACACATATTATTAACCATTAGAGTTAGCATTGCACAGAGTGCATAACAAATGCAGTTAGCATCCAACCAGAAAGTGCCAAGAGTAGGTAAAGTGCATGATGTTACAGTATTTCACATAGGTTACAGTATCAAAGTTGTTGCATATGTACTGGGGAGACACAGAGCCTTTGTCACAAAAGGCAGCATATGCTAGTCAATAGAACCTCCATTAACTTTAACGTTAGCCGTTAGCGCTGTGATTTAGCTAAGGAGGACTGAGACGACCGGCTGCTGATGTTCAACGGGAACAAATGCTGTTTATATTTGGGTGAACTGTCCCTTTTAAAACAATTACATTTAACATAATGAAACGAGGGGTTACATATTGTAACCCTAGTTATATAAGCACAGGCGGAGCCCTCTACTGGATTCTATGGGTACTACCCTCAATCATGCTATGCGAGCATTCACCTACTGAGATATCTATAAACGTAGCCGGCCCCTCGGGGCGGGCCTACCTGAATGCGCGCGCAAGCCCACCGTATATAAGGCGGCCACGCCTCCTGCCTGTCATCCTACACCCTCTTCAGTGAGCGGCATAGGACAGACAGGGCCCCAGGTAGAGGGCTCCACCTGTGCTTATATAACTAGGGTTACAATACGTAACCCCCCGTTATATCTTACACAGGCTCCGCCCTCTACTGGATGGATAAACGCCTTGTCGTCCAACAACATCGACCCATCACACTGCCCCTGACCGGCTTTTGGTTAACAGCCACTGCATCGCAACTTCTTCTCCTCCGGTTGTGAGCGTGGAGAAGTCGGGGCCGGAGCTTACATGGCTGGGTAGAGCACACTCAGACACGCTTACCTCGTGAAGAGTGTGCATGGACGATAGTGGGGAAGGCTCCCCCTTCAGCCCTGTATGGGGCTTACTGCGCACCATGTATCCTGGTCCCCCAAACACTCGAAGCAGAGGTGGTGGGGATCGGCGCCCGCTATTAAGCCAGGGCACGAAGGACAGGCCCGGGTCTCTAGAAGTGGCGACTCCATGAAGGCGTGATAACTCTTTCTCTTCTTTCAAATGTTTTACTTTCTCTGCTTCAGTTGTTGCTCGCTCGCTGAAGAGAAAAGGATGACAGTCAGGAGGCGTGGCTGCCTTATATACGGTGGGCTTGCGCGCACATTCAGGTAGGCCCGCCCCGAGGGGCCGGCTACGTTTATAGATATCTCAGTAGGTGAATTCTCGCATAGCATGATTGAGGGTAGTACCCATAGAGTCCAGTAGAGGGCGGAGCCTGTGTAAGATATAACCTTGATCCAGTATCAAACCGGAAAACTGAACTGTCTTCTTAGACAACAGCATTTAACAGATTCAACAAAATCCTTCTTTCTGCTTCTCTGTTTCAAATCCCTTTTCCCTACATTAAGTACACTTTTCAGGACACTGCAGTGAACAGCTGACCAAATCTGTGATTACATCAGGATAATGGTTTTCCTCAATCCCCCCAACACATTAGCTGATCCTCGGCTCATCTGGTTGTAGAGTTGTACGATGACAATTGTTTTTCATTAGCATTTAAAAGACTAGCACATCCCTGTCAACAAGTGAGGGGGAGGCTGCATGCAGTTTTCCTCACTCTGTGTCTGTGCTGTTCTATGTGTGTGTGGTGGGCTTAAACAGTTGGAACCCCCTCCCCCACTTGAGCTTGAGCGCCTGCCCCATTCAGGTGCAAATAGGGGCCGCGGCATGCAACAGATTTACAGCCTGGCTTTACAGCGTATAGTGGTTTTGGACTCTTTCTCCTCTCCGGCTGCAGCTCTTGGGTGGCTCGGGGAAACATCTGGAGGGGACAATGGCCCCGGGGCCGCCGCTCCGAGATGCTCTTTCAGCGACACATGCCGGCGACAAATCTAAAAGCACAATACACACAATCACAGACACACTCTCTATCAATTCACTGTCAGACATTTTTACAGGCGTATTCAGCCCCACACGCCAGGTGATGGAGACGTGTAGTCATACAGCAGAGACAAAGAGACGGGGGATATAAACGAGTACCCAGAAAACACGCTGAGAATGAGACAGACAGAGGTGGAAGAAGTACTCAGATCTTGTACTTAAGTGAAAGTAGAAGTACTAACTAGAGGGTAGGGATACTCTGTTACAAGTAAAAGTCCTGCATTGCAAATGTTCCTCAAGTAAAAGTACAAAAGTATTGGAATCAAAATATACTTAAAGTACCGAAAGTAAAAGTAGTCATTGTGCAGATTGGTCCATTTCAGAATAATATATATGATGTGTTTTATAATGATTGATCATGAAAGTGTTCTCAAAGCTGGTAAAGGTGCAGCTACTTTGAATGACTTTGTATACTGCAGGGTAGCTTGTGGATTTACTCCAGGTGGAACTAAAGTCTGATTCAAGACTTGATTATATTTCACATCATTCATCCAGATCAGTAAAGTAAGTAAATGTATTCAATACATGTAGTGGAGTAAATGTACAGTATTAACCTCTGAACTGTAGTGGGGTAGAAGTACAAAGTAGCACGATATTAAAGTACTAGTATCTCAAAATGTTATTGAAGTACAGTACTTGAGTAAATGTACTTAGTTTCTTCACACCCCTGCTAACAGATTAAAGTTGGTATTCCATAAACCCTGATTGTGCCAAAACCCAGGGTGGGACAATGACATCATCACTGCAGAGCTGCCATGCTTGACGCCTTTATTTGTACTTGTGCGACATCCGTATTTTCCCCATTGTAGACACTACGTCAGAACAGGAAGTCAGAGGAGGCGTGTGAAATGTTTTAAACATCTGTGAGTGGTTTCAAAGTAGGTGCAGCTCGGGTCACTTTTCTGTATGGAGCTGCCGGGCCTTTACACACAGACATGCATGAGTTGTATACATTGTTCTGCCAGTGCCCTTGACCAAGGCACTGATGTCAGGGATGATGCTGTCCCCTGGCTAGTGAAGTGTTAGCTCCTAAACAGCCAGCATGGGTTTAATGCAGAGGATTGATTTCTCCACAGGGATTAATAGCTCAAATTTGGCTCAATTTTAGAGTAATTGCTAATTTATGACTGACCACTTGGCCTGCCGTTTGGTGGACAACCACAGCCGTAGCTGATGACATTATATGTACGTCTAATACTTGACTAATACATCACACATACTCAGAAAGGCTCTGCAAACACCCACAACCTCTATAAAAGAGACATGCAAAGCAGAATTGTGAGTCACTATGAAACGTCATGGAGTGACCTCATCACAGTTTGGGTCTTCAGGGGAAGAGCCCAACCTCTGTTGACCATTTATTCAAGTAAAGTCATTTAACTATGCTGTTAAGAGGAAGTCCTTACTCAAGTAGTACAAAATAATTGACAAAATATACTTAGACATAGCGCCAGCATCTTTTAACAATTGATTCCTCGAGAAAAAGCGCTGCACCCAGTGATTTTCCAAGACCTTCGCCTTTTTGTGTGCAGCCACTCTGAGCACTTCTAAATGTCAGCTTTTGAGAAAAACGCCGATGACGTCAAAATTGGAGGAAAAGCTTGTTTTTTACCGTGTCTTTTCAGACGGGACCTATCATAACAAAGACCAAAAAGCCCACTTGTTGGAGAGGATCAGCCAGTCTGTCATTTAACAATAGTGATACGTTGTTAAGATAAAGTTGTCATGGTGTGTGCCTAGCGTCTCTTTTCTGAGCACTCTGCCTTCCGACTCTACATGTTGCTTTTGGTGAGTGTCATTTATCTCCATACACAGATCGTACAAAGTGTGAGAGCAGCTATCTTCCGGTGGGTGTTTATAGTGAAAAAAACAATGTAGTACGTACAAACGGATGTTAAAATCCAAGGGGGCGATGCTAGTCATACAACAGTGGTGATATGGCCAATGAAAAAGCGCTGGGAGAGTTTTTGATGTTGGTCCAGTTTAAATAGATAAGGCTGAAGACCTCACCTCTCAGCTCACACTGTGTCCAACAACAACATTGGTCCTACGTCCCCCCTCAGACTTTTAACCATTATTTGTTCCTAGAGTTCTCTGCTTGACCTGGGTGACGGCAGCAGACACGGTTGCTGGGAGATGTGTACGTGAATGTGGAGCCTTTGTGAGGGGCAGTGCACTCTGAGAGAGCGGTCCTTTCTCCTCGTTTTGTCCTGAAAGGCACCTGGTGTGCACTGAAGACATGAATGGGGCAGCTGGGTCATACTTCAAAGTGGACCCTCACTCACACACAGACAGGGCTGCATGCACAGACGCAGGCAACTCCTGAGCTAAGCACCGCTGGAATGTGACTAAGGACTTTAACCCAAAAACTGTACCTAAGTGTCATTTATATGGTATTAAGTACAAAGGTGCGTAGAAAATATGGTGATTTTGGCTTCCTTTGAACATTAGGAGTAGTTTTACAGATTAAGATTTTACATTCATTGCACGTTATTTAATTCTAGAGCTTTGACTGGTCTTTGTTTGTTAATACAAGATGTGTTTACACATCGATGCATTACTTATAGAAGTTCAATAATATACAATAATAGAACAACACTGACAAATGAATTCTGTTTTATAATAATAACTGTACGTTTATCACTTGGTTTTTTGCCTTTACTTACTTACTTCACTTGCATGTTGCAAACTTTAACTTGAAACTGCAACAACGTAATTGGCCAATCAGGCTCTTTTCAGTGTCCACCACTCAGTTGTATCCTCTGTAAACATTTTGTATTTGCTGAAAAAAAATATGATGAGAGACGTGAGAGTTAGCCACACAGTTCTAGATACATAACGCCTACTGGACTCCTTTGTTTACTACCGTCTCATAGTGACATCACTATGTAACACTGGCGCTTCTATTGGCAAGCGCTTCAACACATTGTACGTGACTAAGGCTAAGGAGCAGGACATCTCAAATGCCCCTTTCACACCAACGCGTTTCCAGCTCCGGCTCGGAGCTGGAGCCTGAAAAGTACCGTTTTTTCCTGTTCACACCGCAGCGGCGACGCCTCTTAGCTCCGGAATGCGGTTCACTTCCAGCTCCAAAAAATTGTCGGTCTAGAAGCAAGAGCTCTTACGTCGAGGCGTGCAGGAAACTAAACCCACCTCCCCTGAACATGGGTCGACTGAAGAGTCTCGTCATGCCTGCCTACAAGCAGTAGCGCTGAGCAAAGTGACTAGAAGGCAACCACACACTTATAAAAAAACACACTTTATAAAGTCAGGCAACACTAACCAGGCTTCGTGTGATTCTGTTTATTTGTACCTTACTTTGACCATCCGTTCGCTGTTATTGATCATTGTGGAGAGCAGGCAGACGTTTTGTTTGTTATTATAGCAGCTATCGGATGGAATCAATACATGGGCTGCACAGGTTGTCATGTCCGACTATCACAAGTAGAATCATAAAGAAAAATACGCCGGTAAAATGTGCCTGTAGAAAACGGCTTAGCAAGTAGTCAGTTTAGCTTCGGTTGCTATGCTAACATCACCCATGTTATACCAGAGAAACTTTCATAACAGCGTTGTGATGCCAAACAGCGTCAATTCAGACTGACACACATTCACTTAAGGGGAACTGGGGATATGTATCAGCTGCTTGTGTGACAGTCAGACAGTGAATACTTTAGAGCCGTGTGAGCTAACCCGGAGCTAACGGGAGAATAAACTCCCGTGGAAGAGCAGCCAGCACTGCAGCGGTCGGTAAATGCCGCTGAAACACATTAATAAACAATGAACCACGGCACTCTGGAGAAAAGTATAAGGTTGGAGAAGTCGTTATTTAATTTAATCTGGCTTCGTATGATTAAAAGCAACACGATCATCGACCCGACGCAGTCCCCCGTTGTTGTTGTTGTGAGCTCCGTTGGGGAGAAAATCAGCGATGTAAACGGTGACGTCATGACGCAGCAGCGGCAGCTCTGGGCGGTGTGAACAGAGCGGGAGCAGAAAAGGGAAACCGGAGCTGAACCAGAAAAGCTCTAGTTAGGAGCTAGAAAGGGAAAAGCGCTGGTGTGAAAGCCGCAAAAGTGGTTGTCCAATCACAACAGAGCTGGCAAGCTAACCAATCAGAGCAGACTGGGCTCTGGTTTCAGACAGAGGGTGAAAAGAGGTGCTGCAGCACAGGCAGTATGAGAAAAATAAAGAGCCTCTTGAACGTTAAAGCGTGGAGACATGTCCCAGTACAAGCCCAGAATACAAATATGAACCTGAAATGTAGCTTAATATGTCTTCTTTTAGAAGAGACATTGTGTTGGCATATGTTGTACCATTACTCTTACCTGCACTGCTGTTGCAAAACCCCTCAGGGTCTCTTGAGATTTTCCTGCTCCTATCGTGAATATCAATGTTTTTTTTTAGCTAACATAAGGACCATTCTTCCATTTGTGCAATTGGAATACAAAAAATAAAACAGGCCTTTGAATTCAAACCACATTTAATATCATCTTTCAATAGCTTTATGGTCACACACTGGGGAGCAATTCAGATTTATGAAGGTGCAGAAGAATATGCACACACACACACACACACACACACACACACACACACACACACACACACACACACACACACACACACACACACACACACACACACACACACACACACACACACACACACACACACCCAAACACACTCAGCACTTGGCCTCTAATCTGCTCTTAATTCAGTTCAGGCCTAGGGAGACTTTAACTCAATTACACCCTGCTGCCCCACCTCCCCCCTCACACACACACACACGCACGCACACACACTCACACACACACACACACACACACACACACGCACACACACACACACTCACACTCACACTCACACACACACACACACACACACACACACACACACACACACACGCACACACACACACACTCACACTCACACTCACACACACACACACACACACACATTAATTGAGCTTTTCCTGCATCACATACTTGAGCCGCATCAACCAACATGAATTAGATTGTGAAGCTTTTCTGTTGGAGGACAATTGAATTTGTCCACTGTCTGTCTGAAGTGGGACATTAATCACACTGTTGTTCTCACTGCAAAGTCTGGCTATATAAAACACCTGAACATTAGCCTACAGCACTCTTTCATTAAAGGTTAGGTGATCATTCATAATGTGATCCAGGCTATTAGAAATGTGAAAAAGTGGACATCCAGACTAACTCTAATTGCTGGCTAGAAAGTAGCATTTACAGATTCAGGGTTTGAGAGATTTTAGCAACCATATTTCCAGGTTTGAGAATATTAAAGCTGTGTAATAGCTGCCGCTGGCTCCAGGATGTTGATGTATGTGTGTGGCGCTGAGATCTTTATTTCAGGTCTTGTTGGGCCTGGGCTGAGAGGAATCTGTCATTGTAAATGCCAGGCGGTTCACTGGAGCAGTAATGAGAGTTAATGTGTTGGTGGAGAGCACCCATCAATATAAAGTGTTGGGATAAACCTTGTGTTATGGCTGCAGGCCTGAAAATGCAGCAGGTATTTTGGGATCATCATGCTGTATTTTTCCAGTAAAAAAAGACAGTTATTTCCCAAACTTCACATAACAGACACCTATATTAGGGGCACTTTTTCCCCTAATATAGGGGCACTATATTAGGGGCACTTTTTCATTGGGTGATTGGTACAGCAACAGTTAGCTAACAACATGCATGGTCCCCAGGTGATAAAGCCTTGTGTCTGTGTTGATTCCCATTACTAGTCCTGTAGCGCCACAGGAGGTCAACGTCGGTATTGATGTCAACATCTGGTATAGATTGCCACAAAATGTTTGACTGACATTCAAAATGCACAGAGGATTGAGAACAACTTTGCTGATCATGCCATCGTTAGGTCTAAATATCTTTTGGTCATACATAAAATAGATATTCCTTCGTTAAGTGCTTATTAGCAGAAGTTAGCATGCTAGCTTGAGATGTTTAAGCATTTGGCTCCAAACTCCACAGTTTCTAAATAATAAAAAAGATCTGCTTTTATGGCTGTATTTTTGCAGTTGTTAGAATTAGTTTACCATTTACTGTAAATACATCAGCTTCACATTAAGCTGCACTTGTCTTTTCTGGCTATAAATGACAGAAATTACTTAGAGAAGTTAAAGTAATTACATTTGTCTCCAAGCAGGCACACAGTTCATTATATATGGAGTTTATAATAATGTATTAATAATAAATATTGATATGCTTTTAAATAAATAATTTCCTTAAGAACATTACTATCTTCCCTAAAATTAGAAATAAATGACACAGTTCATTTACTGCAAAGTTCCCTCAAGATGAATAGGATTGTTGGGTACATACTGAATGTGCTCTTCTAATATCAGAGTAGCACATGATGACAAAGGCCCTACGTAGCTGTGTACGTAACAGGATGTATGATTACAGAGCGTCAGGACTGTTTTAGGCATATGATCTATATGACAACGATTAACATGATGATTCAGCCTCTATGGAGATAGACATATGACTGTCATGTGTATTGCTTACGCAGGCCTTAGCTAATCTCAACTAAACATTGAATACTGCTTTGAACCGGTAGTCTCCATCTTGTTTACTGTAACTCCCTCTCTTGTATATCAGCATGTGAACTAGTTTTACCACGCAGCTCTGTGTGTGATGACTACTTCCATTCTTGCAAGGATAATAAATACATGTATCTGATATTGAAGACCAAGCCGGTGACGAGTGATATTTTTCCTAAGAAGGATATTATTATAAAATAACTTGAGTTTCAGTATGAGCAAATGACAGATTGAGCTTTTACCGAACAAGAGGGTTGTAATGAAAGACACATATTTGCATCATGGGAATGATAGGATTGGGTTAAAACGTAATAGAGAATACAAGTCAGGATATCTCCACCTCTACTGCTTCAATTTACAGTTACACTATTTCAAGGAAGTGCAATGTTAAATCACCCTATAGCCCTTTCAGGCTATAATTTAATTTCACAAGTACTTAAGCAGGCCTATATAAACCTGGCCAGTCTGTGCTGTTTTATACCAGGGGAAGACAAAGTAATGAGTGTATCTCTGTAGTTGGACAGAGCACTTATCCTCTGTGTTTTAGAGAAAGAGTTTATTTTCATGATCTATCGCAGTGTGGTAGATATCCCTCCGGGCAAAAAGGCTAAATCTCTGGAGCAACCTACCCAGTGCTTCATGATAATAATTTGTTGCATAAATCTATTGCTCTCTGCAGCTTTGCATTATGCATTACATTGTGTTAATCCATGCATTAGTGAGGGTTTCACACTGCTAGATAAAGGTGTTGCAAGTATATGTTAATGTCTCTTTGTATCTAAACCAAACACTTCTTTGTGTTCTTACCGTTGCCTGCCCATGTGTTTCTGACACAGCTTCCAGCTACAGGTCCTTATTCCCAGTGTATATCAGTCGGCAGGATGACAAACGCGGAGGTGTTGCACGGGGCCAGACTGTGTGTCCATGTTACCACCTCTCAGCAAGAAGATTTATCCTCTAAATCAAGCATTTGTTTATTTATTTATACCTGTACTCTGTGTGATTTGCTCCAAGGCCTTCGCTAACGCTTTAGCGGCAGTGCTAAAGAAGACGGATGGGAGTAATTAGCATCACCTGGAGCTCTGCCACTGTCTCCACGGTTACCAGTGAATTATCCCCACCATGTACAGCCAACCTCCATATCTCTCACCTTCTCTTCTTCAATCTTCTTTACACACACTTTTTCTTCACCTTTTTTTAAAATAAATACAGGGTAAATCTTATGCCAGTTTAGCCAAACAACTGGGAAATGTAAACACCTTAAACAGGTTTTTATTTACTGGCACGTGGAAAAGTTTGTAAGAAGGTTTCTCTTATTTTGTCTTTAGTTTGTTTTGTTAAATGGCTAGTGTGCCCTCATTGTTTTGATTTATTAAACAACATCTGACATGGTGGCTGAATGTTGAGTGAGACACACACAAACCTTTGTTACAGTAGAATCAAAATGGTAATAGACAATCCTGCAAAACCAAAGATGTAATTGAATCATTCCTTCCTAAAATTGCGGTGCATATGGCATGGTTAAACCAACAATATGTATTTTTCCCGCATCTAGTAGCTCTCAATCAAAACAGTTTACTCGTATCAATATGGAAGTTGTTGTTTCCACAACTCTTGCCATCTTTACTGCCAGCTTCTCCGGTTCAGGACTGATCAAATCCAGTAAAAACACCAAAAAAAGTTATATGAGTTAAAATGAGTAAAATAATTGACCTAAAGAGCAGTGCTGTGCAGCGACAAAGGGGTGATGGCTTACAGTAGAATGTAGCTTACTAAAGCTCAGTTCTCCGTTTGTCTTTGCCAGTTTCTCCTCCTTCACTTCTCCTCATTCTTATTTTGTTATCTCCATCTTCTTGTCACTCATAATCTGCTGCTCGCTCCAGGTCATTGCGGCACACTCCAACACACAGCAACACACAGCGACACACAGCGACACACAGCGACACACAGCAACACACAGCAACACACAGCAACACGCACAGCGACACACAGCAACACGCACAGCAACACACAGCAACACACAGCAACACGCACAGCAACACACAGCAACACACTCTAAAAACGGTGGTTTGTGTTGTGGTGAAGATGAGGTAGAGCCAGGAGAAGGTTACAGGGTAAAGATGGAGAGATCGAAAGGTCAGAGAAGAGATTAAGTAAACAGGAGGGAATGAAAAGAAAGAAGAGCGGATGGCGAGTTTATTTTTTGCTGGCTTGGCAGACTGGATCCAGCTGAATCCAGGAAAGGAAAGTGGGACTTGGAGGCAAAAAGAACAGCAGTCGGGCATTAAAACTACAATCTGATTTGCTGCCAGTCTGTTTTCCTTTCCATCTTTCTACTCACTCTTCACATTCTCTTGTAATGGCCTCTGTGGTTCTGGCTCCGCTGTGAGGTGAGTCAGTGGACGGGGTGTAGGAGCGAAGTGCCAGGAGAGGCCAATCTCACAGCTTCACATCCAAAACCACTGTTTCACCAGCTAAGAAAGCACTTTTCATAAATGTAGGATCACAGTTACATCTATGAGCGATCAGGCAATGAGAGATGAGCGAGATCCAGGAACCCCAAATCGTTTCCTTACTCCCATTAAAACCTTCAAATTAGATTAAGAAAAGACAGAAAAAGGGAGGCAGAGGGAAAATGATGATGGGAGCTCCAGCGTTTTCTTGATTTGGGGCAGAAAATCCTATTTCATGGTGGTGTGGGATTCCGTTCCAAAAAAACGTTTTATCAGCTCCCTCATCTGACTTGCTGAGGGATTTTATTCTAATCTATTTCTTACTCTCCAGCTCACCCTCTCCTCCAGCGGTTCAGCAAAGAGCTGAGAGCAAAGACAATTCACCATTTCCAGGCATTTGTTTTTAATTTGCAGTCATTGAAGGCTTGCCATCGTGACTGCGCGGGCTGATTGTATTACCAGGAGATACAGAGTAATTGAGGAGATTAAAACCTCCCCCTGCTCTCATTCGATATTCTTGCAGAAACCGAGGAATGTCCATTAGGCCCCTTGAATGTTGATTAGAGAAACAAATCTGATGTCCAGATAGCTGATGATAGGCGAAGTGGATTTTCTTGTATAGAGCTGCGGGTAAGTGTTTCACGATGTTGCGCGTTTAAAAAAGAAAAGGGAAAGAAATGGGGATTCATTTTTGGATGACATGATTATAACGTCATGTGGAGCCATCAGATTTCTGGAAGAGCATCAGAGGAGGGACGGTCACGGCTGTAAGATGGAGGGGAAGTAACAGTTAGGTCTGATGTATATGGTTAGGTCAGAGGCTAAAAGATGAGGGGAAACATTTGTACAGCCCCTATATATTTAAGTTAGACATCTGGTGAATGGCAGGTTGTCTGCACGTCCCTAACAAAGTCTTCACGTGTCTTTAAATTTGATTAACCGAATTCTAGGCCTCAGAACTCTTTGGATACACCTGTTGAAGAGGACATGCATGTTTTTCCGATCATGTGTGACTGTTGCACAAAAAAAGGCAGTAACACATGTATTTAGGCTGCAATCATACAAGTATAAATGGGAAGATGGTGTAGAGCAGCGGTTCCCAACCTTTTTCAACTCAGGGCCCACTTAAGAATCAAAAACAATTTTGCGGCCCACATTCAACCATAAACAATACAGAGGCTAAATAAAGTTCTGATTGGTCAATTCAGAACATGTGACACGTTGTAAATCCAGTAGAACAGACCGCTGTCAAGGACTGTAATGACCGTTGCTAAGGAGGATCAAGAAAGAGAAAGGAAAGGGGGTTCAAATAAAATAAAAAATTGTAATAATTAAAATGTTTCCACACAAATCTAAATGTTTTGCAAATTATTTGGCGACAAATATTGAATTTACATTTACACCCTTTAATATTTTATTCGGGCTTTTAGCTGAAGACCGCACACGGTTAATAAATACAACTATTCTTCTGGCTAAAATACATATTTTTAAAAGTCAATCAAGGAGTAATCTTAATTTAAGGTGTTTGAAGAGTAGATACAAAATACAATTTCTTTTGGAAAAAATGATTGCCATAAAAAAATGTAAGGGTAGCTTATAACACGCCATGAAATGGGAAATAATTAGCTCTAACGAAGAGTGGGATTAACCTATTAAGCCCGGCAGCCCTCGTCCGCTTTTTTTTCTTCACGAAACTGTGTCTCAGGGCTTCTTAACATTTAACAACCTATTAATGTGTCATACCCACTTAACGGGAAGAAACTCAGCTAACTGATGATACGAACCATTTTTACCGAAACAAAACACAAGTCTCACAAGAAGCATCTAAAAAAATGCTAACGCACTTAGCACAGAACTCACGGTAGAAATACTTTATTACTTATCGGATCTGCACAAACAAGATATCAGCTAGCTGAGATTCCACAGATTCTAGAGGTATAAGTATCATCACTGTGTGACCAAAACTCGCGGCAGCTCAGGCAAACCCAGACAACACACGACGTAGCTTTACAGAGCAAAAACGGCAAATAGTCTTACCTTCAGTGGCGACTCGTCATTAGGGGCAGGTGCACAGCCCCACCTAGTATCAGCAGAAAGTAATGCAAATAATAATTCACAAAATATGCAAAATAAATATATGTTAAAATATATTTTAAGATCATGTTTAGTCATCTGATTCGTCTGTACATTGCTGTTTTAGTCTGCGTTCTTCTAATTAGTGTCTACAGTGTGCCTATTGAGCCATGTTGAGCGATGTGGGGCAAGCCCCTCTCTCTGTTGTTAAAATGAATGGGTGCTGTAAAAACTACACTGCGCATGGTCAGAGTCTTTTTGTAGTCAATGTGTGCGGCAAAAAATTATCACCATAGGGGCAAGGTGCTGGCATACCTACCAAACGTCATCTCATAATTCAGAGAGCTGATTGGCTGTAAGTACGTGTGCCGCGAAAAGTGTAGTTGTTTGAAGAGGAGACGAGAGAGAGCAGCGTATAGCGATTAAAATCAATAAAACGGAAAGAAAATGAATGAAGTTGACCATCTACTTCAGCTTTGGTAAGTTCATTTTATGTCATATCTTTTGTTGATCTTCTGTGATTTGCCTATAGGCTATTGCTCTGCTGGATCGATTGATATTGTGACCTCGGTGATGACTGTCACAATATCCCCCCCCCTCTCTCTCGGAACCATGGATAGCCTACAGCTATTTGTTTACGTGTTTAAAAAAGCACCAGAAGCTTATATATACACATCTAAGTTGTTCGTGCCCCACCACTTTTGTACATATAAAAACGCCACTGCTTACCTTTGCTGAAGGTTAATCCAATGTGTCTGTGTCACTTTGAAATGATTACTGATAATCCATCATCATATTGATGTCAATAACGGAGTTTTCATATATAGCTGCTATGATGGCTACGAGAGTGTATGACAGCTTCCGGTTTTGGGCATTCTGGCTACGCATCAGTCATTCACCAATGGGTAATGTTTAGATGGATTTTAGGTACGTCCCCTCGTTTCTATTGGCTCTAACAGTTAAAAAGAGGTGTCAATCATCAAAATCGACCGATGGGTTCCAGAGATATGGAAAATGCACCCAAATGACCCCAGAAGTGGTTTCTTTTTCTAAATCTCTCTAAAAAGGTCAAATGTCACTTGTTTTGCATCAATCTTGATACTTCTTATAGTTTGGATTCCTAAAGCTTTTAGTCTACTATCCCATCATTCAAGGGTGGTTTTCACTATAAGTAATGTTTTTTTTTTGGACGGACACTATAATTTACATTTCTTTACTATGTTCAATCTGAATTTACTTTAAAATTAAAAAAAATCTATATTGATTCTGACTTTTCTACATCCACATCACAGGTTTATCATCATCGCTTCCGCCTCTTGAGAGACTGTTGCTTGGGAATGTCTTCCACAAGCAACACTCCAATGGCTGATAGCTCCAGTACCGCACGAAACATGTTTTCGATGGACGAGAGTGAAAATGGAACGCACACGCTATTTGTTGTTTGTTTATATCACGCGGTCTGTTCTTCTTCTCTGTCTTCCGGTTCTTGCCTATTTTGAATGACGAATACACACTACCGCCGCCTGCTGGTAAGGCTGAAGTCTTTGCAGTGTGTTCCAGTGCGACACATGGCCAAGACGCAGGAGAACACGGCGACGCAACAGTCGGCGTCGGCGTCGGCAAGTTCTCTGGTGACTGCCTGGTGTGTCAGGGCCTTAACAGGTTAAAGCAGTGGTTCTCAAACTTTTTCTGTCAGGCCCCCCCTTTGGAGAAAAAAAAAGGTTGGGCCCCCCCAACACAAATAGTCACGTAATGGGCCAAGTTAACATTTATACATCAATATGAACGTGTGCATTCCTTTGCTAGAACAGTGATAATAAAACAATGCTCCATAAGTCTGTGTGGTCAAAAAAAAAAAAACATAATACAATTGTGCAATCCCTTTGCTTGAACAATACGTTATAATACTTTGCCACTTTGCAATCTGTGCAAAAAAATGAAAAGAAAGAAAATGCTGATATTTGGCAAGAAAGTGTGTCTCATCATTAGTGGCTGCAATGAGCCTGTGTTGCACTGCACATTTCTTCAAAACGGGGTTGCAGGCTCAGTGGCGGCGCCAGAGATTTATTTTGGGGGTGCTGTGGGGTAGCTTGACGTTTCATAGAGGGTGCTCAAACATTTAGGGTTTCCCATTAATGTACCGGTCACTACAGTGGAATGTTCTACTGCAACACTCCCCACGCATATACACAATGTACCCGTGACTGTTACAATGAAGGCTCGATAATCAGCTCACGGCATAAGCAGGGGTAAAGTGCTATTTTTATAGGTGGTGTGTGGACCTCACATAGGGGGGCCATGGGCATGCTCCCCCGGGAAGATATTTTTTTAAATATTGAAGTTAAATGCATCAATCTGGTGCATTTTGAGAGCAAAATGAAGACATCTATGGATACACCTCTCAACACCCATATGAAACAGAACTGTAAACCGATTTACTTTTTCTTTATGGATATTTTACAAATATCCCCTTTTAAACTTTATTCTTTTTTTACTGTCATATAGTATTTCATACCTGTTTTTCATTTATTCTCTTATTTTTTTATAACTATATTGATCATATAAACGTGTGCCTCGGAAATAATTGTTTACATTAACGTGACCAAAACGTTTGAGACCCGGCCACTAGGTCGCTAGCACCAGAAGCTAACAACAACGATCTCCGGTACCGGTTCTCTCTCTCTCTCTCTCTCTCTCTCTCTCTCTCTCTCTCTCTCTCTCTCTCTCTCTCTCTCTCTCTCTCTCTCTCTCTCTCTCTCTCTCGCGCACGCAGACAAAATGGCTCGTTCCACATACACACAGAGCCGAACTTGAATGAAACACAGAGACCCAGACGTACTTGTACTGTACCGTATCATATTATTTTCTAATCAATAATTTGTCTAATTATGGTTTTTTTCTTTTTTTTTTTAAAAACATTTTTCCTCCTGGTCTCTCGCGCCCCCCCCTGTCATGCCCCCCACTTTGAGAAACACTGGGTTAAAGGAACAATAAATATGCTTGCCATGTTGTGTTTTTGGTGGTTTTTGGTTGTCAACCTATTTTTGTTTGTGAAATGTTGAAGTGATCCTACTGACTGTATCTTTATTTCTTCTGTTTTTGTTTTGTTTTGTTTTTGTCTGAGATGGGAAAGTCATCTCCTATATGTTATTGTTATGTCCATGTTTGTGTCTTTAGCCTGTACAAAATACAAAAATAAAATATTTGGCGGCCCACTTGCAATGCCTTCACGGACCACTAGGGGGCCGCGGCCCACAGGTTGGGAACCGCTGGTGTAGATTTTAACAATAAACAAATGTATATTGGTCTTTTTTTGTAAGAATGGTTTCACCTCATAATGTGTAGACTTAATGCCACAAAAGATAAAAAGCTATAAGCTAACTGTTACAATAATAGTAACAAACCCCTAGCTAGTGGTGACAGTGATGAGATTTAGATGTACACAGTTTAAGATTACTAGTTCTCCAAATAAATAAGGAGTGCTACAGATATCGCAGGAAATTTGTGTTGCAAATTATGTCCTTTTTCTTAATGATGGACCATATCAGGAAGTACTCATAAATGTATTGATCGTTGAATTGTGGCAGGAGTAAAGATACAGACAGCAGAAAGAAATGTGAGAAGATCAACTGGAATAATTTGCCATGATGCAAAATAAGTAAAAACTGAAACGCGTTGAAACTTTACAACCCAAACTTTCCTGTAATGTGTTCTATAGGTTTTAGTGCATGTAAATGGTCTTCAAAGGCTAAAATCCCTGTGTTTATCATGGCTTATTAAGCTAATAATAATAAGTCAAATGTCCTTCAAAACAGTGATATCAGTAGATAGCAACCCATCCCCTCTTTATCATTAATAAGCAGTATTTAAACCTTTAATAAATTGTTAACAACAAAAGTATCACTATCACATAGCACCTTCTGTGGGAACTTGACACCAGTATACGTAGATAATAAAAGACAACGTAGTAAAACAATATACTGTATATATAAAGAGTAAAACACGTTTATAATAAAAATGTATATATCTTTAGAGGTGATGTTATAGTTACCGACAAATACTGCACAGTACAGTGTCCTTTCTCCTATGACCTGGTTATCAGACTAACATGCACACCCCAATGAGAAACAGGCTTATATATACCAAGCAAGATGCATGCTCACACAAACTCAATAATAGAAGCCTATAAAATGCCACTGTCCTCCTCCGTCCTCTGCCTGTCCTGTAAACGCTGCATGACCTTTGACCCTGACTTTGGAGGTTCATCCCGGCCAATAATCCTCTCAGTCTCGCTCTGAGCTCGTTCTCTCATGCCTGGTCATGCACACAAGCTCCAGCCAACTGACACTCTTGCCAATACTCAGCCCTTTTGCTCCATCCTTATTGAATCTGAATTCTCTCCCTCTGCCATCTGCTTGCTGGATATTATGTGAAGCAGACTTATATTACACTTTTTACTGTTGTATAAAGCATGAAATGTAATTAATGTCAATTTCAACACAATTTCGAACTGGCTAAAACCTTGCATTTTCCTTTGATTTCAGTTCTTCTCAAACATCTGCCTGATCGTGTTATTTATTCCTCACACACTTTTCCTGCCTCCTAAAATTCAAGCCTTTGCGTCAGAGCCTCTGTTCTAGTTCCAGGCTAGGATAAGCTCTAATGCTCGGTCTCGGCCTCCATTAACACCCCACACTCCTCCTCACTGCACCCCAACCCTTCTCAAGGTTAATCATGATGCGTTTTCCTGTTTCAGGAACGGAGAGTGAGCTATAAAGGGAAGCACACTAGAGAGGTAAAGAAGGGAAGCTCGTGAAAAGATTTGGAAAATAAAGTTCAGACCGAAAAAGAAGGTAATAAGTGTGAGAAGAGAGGAGTCAGGGAGAGATACTTCTGATGCTCTCTGAATATATGAGTGTATTTCCACAAGTCATCCTCAGAGATCAATAATGAAGAATTCTCCATTTGAACCATACACACTGATGGACAGGCCCAGAAATGTGACCACTGTGGCCCCTGGCAACCACACACACACACACACACACACACACACACACACACACACACACACACACACACACACACACACACACACACACGTACTAAAACTTATGTGTCAGTCCGTGACGTAAGTAGGCCAAAAAATATATTTTCACATTTGACTGTAAATCTGTGGATATTAAATATTTTGTTAAATCCAGTGAGCAGTGGCGAGCCGTCAGGGCCCTCTAGGCCCTCTCTGAGGGCCTAAGATATTCTAAAAAATCATATTTGAAAACATAAAAAAATATATATATATGCTTTTTTTGTTATATTTTTCATTAGTTTTACCAAAATAACTTGATTTAATTGTATTTAAAATAAAATTTCCAAAGAAATAAATCCTTCGAATCTGCCTGTTCAGTTTCTGTTGGAATGTGAAGGGTTAAATTAAAGAAGCTCGTCTCTGCGTTACTGTGAAGAGAGGAGCTGATTGGTGGTCCAGCTATGAATCCAGCTATGAGGGGCCGCTATAGTAACTCAACGAGAGAGTAATGTCAAATGACAGTACAATTGACCAATCATATCTTCCCTCTAAATGGGTGGGCTTTATTTTCGCGGATTTTATGACAAGTTCTGCCCGCTGTGAAGTTTATGCATGTGTGTGGTATGTGAGTGGTGCAGTGACGCGTCCTAAAACCCGGAAGTAAGCTGCGCATGGGTTCCCTCCAAACCCCCAGGAAGTGCGCCGGACTCTGAGGAAATAATTAGTTGTGTCCAAATGGCGGTACTGCAAGTCCGTGATGTCCCTGGGCCCGGAAATACATTTTCCCATTGACTTACATTGGGAAAGACACGTCTGTAAATCGTTGGATAATTTTTTTTTAACCAAATAAACTACCCAGTATGAACATTTGTATAGCCCTTATTAAAAACATTCGGTCCTCAAGTTGTAAAATGTGCTAATAACGTTATTTTGAGAGTTATTTTCCTCTGCATTATGAACGTGCATCTGACAGTGGGAGCTCGGGGGGCGGGGCTTAAGGGGCAACTCAACTGTGCATACTCTATGAGCGCACATACGGGTACTTCTGCTCTGACAGCCAGGCATGACGGGTAATCTGTGACGTTTCGCTCTCTCAAAAGTTGGGCCATGTTGTCCTCATGCGCCAATGAGCAGCTCTCATAGGAAAGAACGAGACCCCGCCTCCCACGCTGTATCCAGTTCTTATTATACATCCATGGTTCCCTCGACAAAAAAGCAATGGGATTTCTCCATAGGATTTTGGAAAATAGCTCGAAATAAGGTCTGTGGAAAACGAACCTGTGAGCACGTTTTGTTCAGCCGGATAATATCCACATGTCTACCCTACTTCTATAATTTTCAAATCATAAATCTAATCGATAGATTTATGATCGATAGATTTATGATTAGCATAAATTCGTTCATGATGGCTCACGTCAGTGATAGTGATGACATCGTTGCGAAATTATTAACCGAGTCATTTTCAAGATTGAGTTACAATGATAAACTGGAGTGGCAAAGGATCAGCTGCATGACCCGCCATCAAGTGCTTCATCCAAAAGGACAGGAGGATGGACTTTGTGTTTAAGTCATTTGATCATCAAAGGTAGGCCTAAGTCATTTTCAATGTGGGCCGCCGTGCCGACTTCATTCATTTTTAATTGTTACTTGGCTGTGGGTGCCCTGTCATGATAGGTGTTTATATAAATGGTCTTGTTCTGTGTGGTAGAGGGTCGCTGTCATTGATGTGTTTTGCACCCCGGGCCGTTGTTTTGATATTCCGCTGAAGTATACGCTGTGACGTAATAACTCTTCTTTTTTATTTTTTCGAGGGAAGGGGGGGGGCCAGAGGGCCTAGGTATAAAAGTCACGGCTCGCCACTGCCACTGAGATCCACCCAATTGAGACCTGTATTTATTTGTCAAAACATGTAGCCAGTAGCGAAAGACACTCAATGTTATTTTAAAGGGTAAGGTGCAATCCTAACATATTTTCCGACTGAGGCAGAGATTTATAGTCCCGCAAACGCGACTTTGTAGAGTTGTATCTGGGCTCCCTCCATTGTGAGCCAGAAGCAGAGCGTAGTGAAGGGGCTTGGGACCATGTCCTGGATGTAAAGAAAGCCGGAGCTGCTCACAGCTGGAAAGGCAAGTACCAGTGTACTCAATGAGATGCAAGCAGCTAATGCAGGGTGTGGAGGAGCAGCACAGTGTAGGAGATTGTAAAAAAAAGTGTAACACCAGCCTGGCTGCTGCATTCTGGATGAGCTGCAGTGGTTGATTCTAGGGCTGCTGGATTATGGCAAAAATCATAATCACGATTATTTTGGTCAATAATTGATATCACGATTATTAAATACGATTATTCATTGACTTTGAAAACATCCATTTATTGAACTTTAAAACAAATAATAATTTGAACAGTATCTTTTTAACTGTTTACCCTGAACGTATAATTCAACTGAAAAACCAATACAAAAATAAATACTATAAATGATACATTTATATTTACATTTAAATTAATAATGTCAAAATAATAAATACCAATAAACAAGATCAACAAATATTTTGGAGCACACTTCAACAAGCTACTAAACATATATACATATGATAAATACAAATTAATTAGATCAAATATGTTGCAGTGCACTGTCACAACCTAGCAAAGCAAAATAATAGTTTTTTCTGATTATGTTGTTTTCGTAATTGTGGCAGGAGAAAATCGTAATTGCGATTAAAATACGATTAATTGCACAGCCCTAGTTGGTTCCCATTGACCAGAGCCTGGACCAGAACCTACCTCAGGTCTTTGTTAATTAACGGGACTCCTGATGACGTGGAGAATGAATCTGCAGGAACAGGTAGTCAAGAAATGTTGGCAGCAAATGGGACACTAAAGAGTTCTCTGGTGATATAAAGCTCATCGATCGCTCAGCCTTGTCCACACACTCAACCCAATGCAGCCTTCAGCGTTCTGTAAGGGCCTGAGTCCACATAGCACCTTTTCTCAGTGCCAGTGTCTTTTTTCAATTGATTCCCATGAGAACAGAGTGCATGCCCTCACATGCAGCCGCCTCGAGAAAACTGTGCGCAGCATCTTTGTTCCTAGCACCCCACTGTTTTTGTGCAGTGTTCCGAGCGCCTTAAGTTGTAAATGTTTCAACTCTACAGCAAAGAGCCGGGGACGTGAAGTATAAATTGTGGGAGAAGCTTGTTTCTGACCATGTATATCAGACGAAAACTATTAAAACAAAGACCAAAAAGTAATTTTTTTGTAGCAGAGCAGCCGGGCGGACCCTGGATGGTGGCTGTTGCTGAGTGTGTGACTTTATCTTCGGATGCAGAGAGTTTTCTGCCAGAAAAAGACACTCAGGACACGGACCCTTGTCATGGTGGTCTGAGCACCCAGGAACAGTTGCTTGTGCAGCAATATGAATACAATCCCTCACTGGCTCCTCGATCACTATCAGTTGTGTATGAAAGCAAGCTGGTTCTGTTCATACCCGTGTACACAGACCTATTAAACTCCTCACTGGGGTTAAATGCTGTTACGGTCAGTTACTGAGTGTTGATTGAAGTTTAGTGAATAATCATGTGTGAAAGCCATCAGTTATACAGGTATGTGCCCTGGTTACATCAACATATATGTTGCCCCAAAGCTCCTAAATGTGTGGGTGTTGCTGCGGTGCATTAAGTTACACTTTGGATCATGAATTATTCCCCACAAGGCCATTAACAGGCAATGAGCGCAGGTATTGATAGCCTAATGCAGCAGTGAATGATATCTTGTGTGCATGTAGTAGCATTAGTAGTGGGGATTAACACTAGCTGCTGTGATGCAGCCTTTCAATAACGGCTTATAACGTCTGCTGTCCTTTGGTCTTAGAGCATTTCGCTGTCTCACATCAGCTGACAGTTGAGAAGAGCTAACTTTTGTATAAACTGGAGAGCCAACAAGAAATTGTCTATTTCACATTGCAGAAATACTTCACCAGCAGCAGGCCTTTTGATTCTTCAATCTTCTGTGTTAGCATCTGGATTTTGTCGCAAAAAGTCAACAGGAAAAACTCGGCTTTGGCCTGTGTTTCTTCTCAGCTTTCAAATGTAACCGTGTCAGAACAAAAGCAGCTGCAAAAAGAACAAACTACTTCTTCAGCTAAATCCTCTGCTACTGCCTCCCTGATGACCGTTTTCAAACATGCGGAGAACTTTTACAAATAAGTTATTTGCAAGTCTGTTTGACCACTGTCTTTAAAATAATGGTATGATGATCCAGAATTGCTGAAGCCCGGCCAATACCAGGGTTTAAAATCTGGGAAGCCAAGCCTCAGCTTTTTCTTAGCCCAGTCTAGTTTTTAACATGTATCAAATGTTGGTGTGACAGTTCCATGAAGAAGTCTGAGATAACTTACAAATACAAATTGCTAAAGAGAGGAATAAAGAGGAAGAAGAGGACTTGTAATGAAAATAAAGTGAGGACATTGAAGGTGTTTCGGTCGCCATTCTCAGACAGAACAGATACGCTTGCATTGTAATTAATCCAGCTCGTGTTCCTCTCACCCTACACTCGTGTGAATGCAAACTAAAGCATATTTTCTAAGCTTGAAACCTCCACAGTGACTGTGCATTGGGCCCTGAGTGCTGCACACAGTGAGTGAACTACATTGAAAGCTGTTCCTGAACACATCCTGCAGACAGGCTTGGGAAGTAACAGATGTAACAGGATTACATAATCAGGATACAAAAAAAGGTAACTGTATTCCCTTAGAGTTACATAAAGAATATGTAATCAGATTACTGCTACATTAAAAAAATGGGGGATTACTATTAGGTTTACAGTGTTAGTAAAAATCTAAAAAGAGCATACAGTGTTTGTTGTAAAGGATCAGATGTTCTCTCTTCTCTTAGAGCTGTACTGTTCTGTAGGATAATACTTTAAGTGTGAATCTATACGCCTACTGCCTGAATCTGCTTTATGGTTTTCACTTTCTTTGCTTCTTTTGTTCTGTTTTTAAGGTGAACCTATATGTTCATAGAATAGTGTGTTTGAGCTTAACTGTGTGTATTAAACTAAAACGGAGCATTTTCTGTCAGCTCAGATTTTATTTCTGCTTTTTTAAACTGTAGTATGTGTTCATGTGTTTCAGTGTTGGTGTGTAGCTGCTGCCTGAATATGCTTCATGAAAGGCAGGGGTTCTATAAATGAAATAATATGGTCTAAGGTTCTAAGGTCACATTGTGCTGTTGTCTTACATAATACACTTAAGTAAAAAAACATCTAATTGATATTTCTCTTCTCTATTAGCATTGCATTTGATATTGAGGTCATCTTAAAGTAATCAGGTTACATTACGTTTATATTTTCAAGATCCGGTGACTGATTACATTTATTTGCAGGTGGATTTGGTATCTGAGTATCTAGCTCCATGCTTCTATTCACATCTCTGCTATGTTTCACACATTAGCGCTGCTCTGCTCTGTTATGATAACAGAGCTGAGCAGCCAGCCTCTTCCTCCCCACCAGCCTCTTCCTCCCCACCAGCCTCTTCCTCCCCACCAGCCTCTTCCTCCCCACCAGCCTCTTCCTCCCCTCCAGCCTTTCGTGACGGGAACCTTTGTGCCATTGTTCTCCCTCTCTCTGTCCGTTACTCTCCATGGAGGCTTGTTTGTGTGTTTGATCACTCTTTCTCCTTAATTCCCCGCAGTTTGACTTTATTTACTTTGGCCTTCATAAGGGACAAGTGCTCCTTTGAATGTCAGGAGTAATGTAGAGGGCGGAGAACAATAAAGGTTGTTTGGTGACGGACTATGTGTGTGTTAGCAGGGTGTTTCCCCTTGTCATACCAATACTGCATATTTTCACGAGTTCTTTGTCACGTTACACTATGTTGTATATATATATTTATATATATATTTTTATGTAAATATTCCTATATTTTAAAGTTGTAATAGTGTTCTTAAAATCGTTTTTTACAATTGATTTTATTTAGTGTTTCTTACAATTGATGTTCTTTGACTGTGCTTATGTGTTCGCCACATACACCAAGGCAAATTCCTCGTATGTGTAAACTTATTAGTAATAAACCTTATTCTGATTATAAATGTAATGTGGTACTGATACCAGCAATATGTCCTGTAGCCATCTAGACATCGATAAAGACACATAAGGTCAACTCGAGGCCAGCAGAAATCTTACTGCCTCTTTAACTTGTTACGATGCATTTGTTAAAAACAGCACAAAGCATGATGGAATCTTGAAGAGGATTAAGTCAGTGTTTTGGATGGACTCATCTTGTGTTCTGTGTGTCCTCTCATCCATGTGACACCTCTGTGTTTGTGTTTACAGCAGAGTCTAATCCAGCTCAGCCTCTCCCCTCCCTCCCTCCTCTCTCCAGCTAAAGGTGAGAGCGTCACATGATATTTGATAACGCACAGACCAGCTGCAACTCACAGAGAGAGCTCCTTGAGTAAAACAAAGAAACTGTAAATAGAACTCTATTATCTCAAAATACACCCTACACCCCTAAATACATCACTATTACTCTGGTGTGGAAGCTTGCATATCTTTAAAATGCTTCAATGTTAAATGATGTTATATTAGTTCCAG